>NC_048598.1:136390110-136690110 GCF_003668045.3 Cricetulus griseus
AGAATTAAGGCTTTAATTTTTATATTTTATCAGAAAATGGTGATCTGATTACTTGCCTCCTTATATTGCTTTCAAAATTTTATTTTATGAGAAATTGAAGACAGTTCAGGATATAGAATTTTACCAATTTTGCCAATTCTATACAGAATACAGAATAATTTTGAAACCAGCGTCATATAGGGTAATATCCATGATGAAAAATATTTGTGTTCTTTAGTTGGAAGTTCATCCTGAGTCATGGCACATGTGAAACAAGACAAATGCACTCTACAGCTGAGCTTCTGTCACTCAGGTTGTTGTTTATGACTTAAAGAGCCACACTCAACACCATGTGTTTCCCAGTGGATATGAAAATAACCACCCCCTTTTTGAAGTTTTTAAATTTCAGAATTATGTAGGCAGTATTGTAGTATTAGATACAATTGTATATAAGGCATTATAGATGCATACATACATTTATACAAATTCACCATAATTACTAATGAATCATACCTATAGCTTTTGTTTTTATAAATAATCTATAAACTCTCAAATCAGGGATCATCTTATGTCATCATGTCATCATACCAACTCACTGATGCACTTCAAGTAGAAAACAAAAGAATATATTGGTGGAGGGACTGATTAATTATTGAAAACATACAGGAGTGTAAATTAGCCTTCTTGCTATCTTCCTCTAAATGTATGTTTGAGAATTTGTCTCCATCCCTCTTTACAACTATTGCTTCTCTTTTGTGACCTTTCAATATTTTTCTAAGTTAAAAACCTGTGATTTCCCCATTTCTCATGCAACAGTGTGACATGAATAATAATGTATATTAATTTTTGCATGTCAGGAAAGTATCTCCATATATATGTCAGGAAACTAGTTGAATTATTTCCAGAGTAGAGATGGTTAAGTAAAATTGTGTCAAGAAGATAATCTAATCAAAAAATCTATTTGTGTATTATTAGCTTTATGATATCAGGCAAAATGCAATGCTCCCTAATAAAGGATAGTAATCATACCTAATCTATTCATGTGTATTATCTAATCAACAAAATTATTCTTATGCACATTAAGCATGTATTTGCTAAAAAACAAAACAAAAAACAAAACAAAAAACTGATAGTGTTTTCTTCTCTTGCTCTCATAAATACCAAAAAGTTAATATTTTGCTAATAGCTAAAAGATGTCTGTGGTGGTTAGAATAGGAATGGCCCTATAGGCTCAGATTCTTGAATGCTTGTTCCTTAGGGAGTAGTGCTACTTGACAGGGGTTAGGAGACGTGGACTTGTTGGAGGAAGTGTATCACTCAGGGGTGAGCTTTGGGGTTTCAAATCTCAAGCCAGGACCAGTGTCTCTCTTCCTGCTGCCCTCAGATTCAGATGTAGAACTCTCAGGTTACCATTTCTGCCTACATGCCACTGTGATGACATGGACTAAACCTCTGAAACTGTAAGCTTGCCCCAAGTAAAGTTTTCCTTTATAAGAGTTGCTGTGATCTTGGTGTCTCTTCATAGCAATAGGACATTAACTAAGACAATATCTCATAGTGCTTAATATATGCCAAATTCTACATCAAATATATCACATACAGTACTTCATATAGCTCATCCCATGTTCACAACTATGCAGATGACCAGACAGAGACAACCAATTGAAAAGATGAATCTTCTGGGACAGATCCAATGTTTGATGGAATTGGGAACTTGTTAGGAATAGAAAAACAATTTGGGACCCAAAGAGAAAAGCAGCTTTTACTCTCTAATACTAAGTTGTTCAGGAAGAAAATGGATATGTATGCTGGCAGCAGCCTTATCATTCAGAACTGTTTGTGGCACTGGTCTTTCTTTATAAGAAGAAACTGAAAAGGTATTTTTTGAGGATGTAGGCAAGGCCGGTGTGAAAGGTCTTAAAAAAGTTCTCCAGAGTAGAAGATTACCCTGAGACACAGAACACATTTACCTGGAGAAGGAACTTGTGAAACAGCATCAAAGGTAGAGTCAGCTTATTGGAAAGAAAAACAAGGCAAGGTGATAGGAAGAATTCGATGGAAGTGAAGACATTGGACATGTGGGATTCTAAGGTCCAGGTGGGATCTTCTCAGAGTCAAAAGTGCAGAAAGAGCTTGGAAGTTCTATACAAAGACTTTAGTAGAGAACACAGAGCTGGTGAAAATGGATTTGGCATTGATGGAGTGAAATCACATGACTTGATAGTGAGAATCATGTTTACAAATGAGGAATAAAAATGTTCCAAAAGAAATTGATAGAAGAAACAACTATAGAGAGAGGAGAAACTGCATGTACAAGGTATTAAAAGCCAATCTGGTATGTGAAATAAGACATTTCAGTAAAGCACAGCCAACATGAAGAAGCATTGCAGAAGTACAATATTTTGTTCAGTTCCTTAGTCAATTTGATTTAGGTCATCAATAAATATTTCTCATTGCAGTTGATTATTTTTGTAGTTGATTTTTGTTTCCGTCTTTGAGGTAAGGAGACTAGAAGTCTTCCCATGTAGCCAGACTGCCCATGCCAAAGGCTGGGTCTTACAGGCTTGGTCTTCAGACCTAACCTATGTTGTTTGTTTTTATTAACTATGCCTTACAAGTACCATATGCAGGAACAGTTGGTGAGATTTTCAAGCTAAGAAAAAATTTACCATTTGTATTCTTCTTCTGTTCTCATTTCTTGATTTAAAATATGATTATATATAATATAGAGATATGGGCATTCATGAATACACATGTACAAAATTTAAGTGAGTATATACATGCACAAGAGAGATCTATATCCAGAGAAGTTAGATTTGTTTCTATTTTCTGCTTTCATTATCACTTCATTATTCTCTTCTTCTCTTGTTGGGTTTTATTTTATCTACACATTTGTTCTCCCTTTTGATATTAAGAATATATTTGTGCTTTTCGGCTACTAAGACCACATTATGATTATTATGTTTTTTTATTTCCTTAAGGATGCATTTATGTCATTTGTAACCCAGGACTTTTGCAAAATATAACTTTATAGGTAAGTGTGTCACTCAGAAACTTCTGAATATCAAGTTCATGTTTGGTTCTTGGAAATGGATCTAGATTAATATGGAAATTGAAAATTCAGTGCAGAAAGGCACTGTCCACATTTCCCTTCAGTGATCCAGCAAGCACTTACATATATCTGGCATGATTTGGGAGTCCTGTCTCATTCAGTATGGCGTCTGAGAGGCCCCTTGCAGAAAACAAGAAGGTACACTCCTGCTGAAGCGCTGTCTTTCAAAATTACCTTAGACATAACGTCAATGAGAAATGAGGGACTGGACATGGTTTTTCAAGTCAAAGACAGCTACACCAAAAGCACACCCTGGCAGCATGCAGATTCACAAAAGCTGGAAACCTAGAGCACACTGGGCAGCCTCCAGGCAGATCAACAGGTTAGGTCGGTGACCTTTTTGCCTATTTCATTTGCTCTGAGCCTCTTCTAGGCAGTTTGCCTGGTCTTTGTTTCTTCTAGGCCCTTTAGCTGGTTCCTGCTTCCTTTTTGCAGCTGGTCTGAGCTTTTGTTAAAAAGTCAGTTTGTGCTTTTCCCCTGCCACTGCTGATCTACATGGAGGCAGAAGTTTGGGTGTTTACAAGCTTTGGCTTAACCTGTACTATCCTGCCATGGCTGAGGAACACATTGCTGCTGGGGGTGTAATTGATGTCAATACTGCTCTACAAGAGGCACTCAAGACTGCCATCATCCACGATGGGCTAGCATGTGGCATATGCGAAACTATCAAAGCCTCAGACAAGCGCCAAACCCGTCTTTGTGTGCTTGCATCCAATTGTGATGAGCCTATATATGTCAAATTGGTGAAAGGCTTTTTTGCTGAGCACCAAATCAAGCTAATTAAAGTTGATGACAATAAGAAACTAGAGGAATGGGTAGGTCTCTGTAAAATCGATGGAGAGCGGAAGCCACTGAAAGTGGTTGAACTTGTATAGTAGTTAAGGACTATGGCAAAGAATCTCACGCCAAGGATGTCATCAAAGTGTACTTCAAATGCAAGAAATGAATACAAAAAATTTGGCTCAACAGAAAGTCAGTTTGGCCGGGGGGGGGACCCTCAGCTATGATTGATATTTATATCCACTCTTGGTGCAGGGGGAGCTTAGGGGATATAGTCAAACTTAGGGACTTCTGGAATCTATTTTGGGTTCTTAAGCTTCTCGAAAAGATGAAGTGTTTTACCTCCACTTAGAACAACTTTGTTTTACCTCCTTGTAAACATCTTGCTTTAAAACCTCCTGTTGTTTCACTCCCTTTAACATTCTTTCTTAATAAAGTTCCTCCAAGGTGGAAGGAAGTAGAAATTGAATTTCACAAGGCTGGCAAGAGGGCTTAATGGGGAAAATTTGCCTGCTAAGTAAGTCTGGCGATGAGTTTTTATCCCCAGTTCCCATGAAAAGCTGGAAGGAGAGATTCAACTCCACAAAGTTGCCCTTTGGCCTACATAGGAGCACTGAGGTTTACACATACACACACACACACACACACACACACACACACACACACACACACACACACACAATGAATAAAATAAAAAGATAATTTTTAAAGAAAGTAAACTTAAATATTTTTCCATCTTGCAGGAAGTATCTTTATCACAGTGACAAAGTAAGGAATCATGATGCATAATGGTATTCTTATGAAACATAGTCAAAATTATTAGTATAAATAAAGAAGTGAGAGATTACATTGACCATGTTTTATGTTTTATGTCTTATTTGAAAAGTAAATGATATATTTTCAGGTTTTCAAATAGATACACATAAATACCTAAAGGGAAAGAAAAAAGTTCATGTTTTATTCCTTTGCTTCCCTTCTGTGGGAATCAGCAAGTCTGAGGATTTTATAAGAAAGGAAGCAGTGAAACAGTGAAACCACTAACCTGGACCACTCTCTGGGTAAAAAGACAGGGTTATTTGGTGACCATACTGCCAAGGCTATTTCTTGGGGGGTGGAGAGCAGAAAGAACAGATAGGGGCAGAAAAGCAAGTGGATTTTATGACAGTCAGCCAGTTGTGGCTTTCTGATACAGGCTGTTCACATTAATTGGAACCTAGATGCCCTTGCCAAAGGTAGTTGATGTTGGGTTTGGATAAGGGAGGTAGTAGCTTTTCTGGTAAACATAAATGTACTCTTGAGCTTCTGTTTACCCAATACCAATCCTTTTACCTTTTCAGAGTCCTGTGTAGGACACTATCACCAGCACTACCTTCTGGTGGCCTGCTGTGGACCTAAGAGTTGGTGTAGCCCGCCAGCCTGGTAAGGGTTTTGTGGCAGGTTTGCCTACATTTCACAGGACAGCAGGCTGGTGAGTCATGCTCAGGTTTACACTGAAATGTCAGAGAGATGTCACTGTTCTGCACACCCAAAGCCTTCATTTTCATCTAGGTGAGGCTCACCCCCTCCCCCACCCCTAGGGTTGAAGTGGGTTTCTCTCTGTGTCTATGGTGTTAAGAATTAATACCATTCAGAAATTGTTTCTAAGCCCTGGTATATGGTTCAACAAATAACCAAACATAGCCACGCTGAAAATAAAGTTAACTGTTTCACCTTTCCCAATCTCTTTAAGGAATTATTCTTCGTCCAAATATCTAAGGAGTTCTTCATGAATGCAAAAACACAACCCTCACACCAAAGGGAACAAAAGATTGTTTGTTCTGAAGGCAAATGTGAGTGACAGTTGCCCACAAACACATATTAAACTTGCCCCAAGTATACTTTCTAAAGTGCTAACAGTTCATTGAAAACAGAGAAAGTGATCAATTAAGGCACTTCTCACATACATCAGTGGCTATCTTAACTAGTGAGATTAAAGCAAAGAGGGAAATCTCTGCTATAGGCCTCACTAGCTATCTGCTGACACTCCTAGCCTGTGGTTG
This sequence comes from Cricetulus griseus, assembly GCF_003668045.3. NCBI lineage: Eukaryota > Metazoa > Chordata > Mammalia > Rodentia > Cricetidae > Cricetulus > Cricetulus griseus. Next base: position 136,396,021 of record NC_048598.1, read on the forward strand.
GTGGGAGACTAATGATCTATTAAATTAATACATCCTAAATGTTTTCATTTGTTAGTCACAAGAATGAATATTAAGGAGGCTATAGAAAACAAACAGGTGGAAACTGTAGTCCCTTCTGCACCTGAAACCAAAGCTCTAATCAGGTAATCAGCATTACACAAGGTCTGTGGAAGGCCCCCTTTGTTTGAAGAACTTCTCTTTCAGGGAACTTTCTCTCATGTCTTTATAAATGTAAATAGATTCCTCAGCAATATCATGGCTGACCATATGTCTGCATTAAAAAAATAATAATTCGTAGTGCTTTGGAGCATTTAATGCACAATGCATTAATAATTAACATGTTTTAAGCTGAAAATTATATCAGCTAATTAGTAACATTTTGTGGAATGAATCAAGCCTCCAGTCCCTTGGATAGTTTCAGTTCGTTTTCATGGAGTCAGTCCTGATCAATGGAGCAGAATCAATTCTCACCAACACAGTTCTTTTGTCTGGCTTCCCTCCGTTTCCCTGTTGTATCATAACCATAGCACACAACTGAAAAACAGAAGAAAACAAACAAACAAAAAAACTCCTAGCACCTCCATTTCTGAAACTGCTAGGCTTGCTCACACACAACTCTGCAATATACTCAGTGAAAATTCTTTGGAATTTTTTAGTATTGAGTCATGGAAATTACCTTGTACAAGATTTACTCAGGTGCAGAAATTCTAAACAGTTCTCAGACTCAAATGGACCCATATGTACTACAAAAAACAAAGAGCAGAGATCTGGGAGATGGCCCAGAGCAGGAGGAGAAACAAGCACACACATTTCCTCTAGAGCTTCTAAACCAGCACCTGAGGGCTCTGCCTTTGCGGCCTAATTACCTCTCAAAGGCAATGCTTCCAAATATCTCACTGAGAGTTAGGTTTCTGTATGAATTCTGTTGAAATACGTTGCATTGGTAGCTGCAACTCTTATCATTGTGTATCATTAAAATCATCATTATAGATAGCAGAAGTATGTTCAGGGTTGAAAGAAAAGAGACCATTCCACCCGAGATGTCTGGGGAAGGCCAACTTTCCTCTTGATAGATTAAGAGGATGTGCTGTGAAGAGAAACAAGGGAGACAGAATGGGAATTTGGTTCCCAACCTAACTCGGGTGGCAGCTGTACTTTTTCCGCATTGGCTGGGGTCGGACCTTCCAGTCTTACTCAGATCATGTGAGGAGAGAGGGAGAGCAAGAGAAGAGCCAAGGGTTGCTGCCTGGGCCAACAGACTGGCATAACCAAAATGCTTAGTTATGCAAGGGCCAAAGGAGCTGGGGGCAGGAAGCTAATTCCAATACCTGGGCTGGAGAGTTCAGGGTAGAAGGCAGAGCCTGCTAACCCGGAAGACCCTGCGATGGTAGGAACTGAGGGAGAACCTGGCTCTGCTTTGATATGTTAATAGGCATCTGAGCTTTGTGCCAGGTTTGAAACATATGAAAATAGTGAAGGAAAGACCAGTCAGGCGTCTCTCTTTTGAATGAAGATACTGAAAAGCAAATGTATGTCTGCTCCATCCACTCCCCTTACTCACTCTTATGCTACAGTCACTTATCATGTCTTCTAAAACACACTTAACAAGTAGCGACTGTTCCCATGATGTGATGGTTATTTTTAATAAATTTCTCAATCTAAGAGAAAGCCATTAAGTTTGCCTTCATGTATTATAGCTCAATTTTTCCTGAAAAGTAGTATGTAAATAAAAGAAACATTTTCTTTTTTATAACTGCATTTAAAGCTTTTTACTTATTGTTTTTGTTGAAACTAGATTTTTTTCATATACTATATTCTGATTAGAGTCCCCTCTCCTAACTCTTCTCGGATCTCCATCCCCCCCAACTCACCCAGATGCACACCACACCCTGCTTTCCATCATTAGAATAAAAATCAGGCATCTAAAAATAATGATGACATTGATAAATAAATTAAGATGTAAACAAATAAACAGACATTGTTAAAGGAACAAAAGAAAGAGCACAAGAAACACACTCAGATGCCAAGATGCACTCACATTCTCACACACACACACCAGAAAATCCATAAAAACAAAATCAGAAACCATAATATATAAGCAAAAGATTTGTAATGGGAAAAAATACCCAGACAAAGCACTGTGAGAATAACACCTTCCAAAAATATCATTAAGTTCATTTTGTCTTGGCTATCTACTGCTGGGCATGGGGCCTGCTGTAAGTGTAGTTTGTATATCTGGTGAGTCTCTGTAGGGGAAAACTAATTTTTCTTTGAAAGTGGAAGAGGAGGCAGAAGATTGTAGGAGCCACTAGGGATGGAAGACACCAATGAAAAGGGACATCTTAGACACAAAACAACTGAAACAGGTATGGGCTCACACAGAGACTGTGGCTGGATGCACAGGGCCTGCAAGGGTCTAAGCCAGATGGTGACAAAGAACTGAGAGGTGAAGCAAACACAAGCCCCCATCCCTAACTAGAAGCTATCTCCAAATGACACCTGTAATTTTCATCTTGTAAATTAAATAGCACATGATATCATTAAAAGGGGTCTTCTATCTCATTGTGAATGTTTTTCCTTATCAGCCTAATAATCAGTGTTCTATATTTATATATTTATATATGTGTGCACATACTGAAACATCTTTACATTTTATACACATATTTCGTAAACATGAGACAAAGTGTCAATTATATATATATATATATATATATATATATATATATATGCATCTATAGGAAATCACTAAATTAGAATCTAAATTAGAATCAAAAGCTCAAAATTAATAGTTGATTTTTTCCTGTTGTGTATACTCCTATTTTATATGTGTGTGATTTAATGTGTTTGTGTATATATGTGGCCATTGCTCTCATCAGCGTATGCATTTATGGAGTCCAGAGATTGGCAGCTGCTGTCTTCCTCTATTACTTCCCATCTTACTTTTGAAGACATTGTTTTTCACTGAATCTGAAGCTGGCCACCCAGTAAATTGGGTGCTCAGAAAGCTCCCAGGATGCTTTTGTTTCTACTCAAGTCTCATCAATAGACTTAAAGGTGTGTGCAGATATGCTTGGTGCTGGAGATACAAACTCAGGTCTTAATGCACTTTAACCACTGAGCCATATGTGTAACCCCTGGTAGTGATGCAGCTGTATGTATGAGTCTCAATCTCTCTCTCTCTCTCTCTCTCTCTCTCTCTCTCTCTCTCTCTCTCTCTCTCTCTTTCTCTCTCTGTCTCTGTGTGTGTGTGTGTGTGTGTGTGCGCACACGTGTGTGTGTGTGTGTGTGTGTGTGTGTGTGTGTGTGTGTGTGTGCGTGTGACACACACACGCACGCACACACATGCACATGTGAACATGCTGTGGAATAAACAGTTTCATAAATGCTAACTACAATTTACAACTAAACTATACTTATATCACCCAAATCTTTCTTGTATCTTATCATTTTTCTTTACTCCACAAAGATATGTTTTCCATAGCTATTTGCATTCTTTGGCACTTAAGATGTAATCTTCAAAGTGAAGGAAATATACAATCTACTTAGAAGTTTCTCAATTGACCGTCTGACTTCAGATTGCCAATTACTGACTGCAGCATGCTTAATCCTTGATGTATTTCAAATCCCTACTCCCAGCATATATGAAAAGTTAGTAGACTTATCTTTTTTCTTCCTATAGACATTTTTTTCTTTTCAAATAGCTACTGTTTTTCCTGATCCAAGTACCTTAGGGAACCCTAACATTAGAAAATTCAGTTCTATAAATGTGAATCCATATTATTTTTCTTTACTATGTTCATATGGCCAGGTAAATTCAGGTCTTTACCCGGACTTCTTAGAAACTAAAATCAGACATGGTACATGATGGGTCTAATTTCCCTCCTTCTGGACATAAGGCTCTTTGATACAATGAGATTTCAATTTAATTGTGTCTTAATCTTGGAAAATTAATAGTATTGGTTCTTTGTTTTTCTTACCTTCCTAGTTATAAGTTGAATTTTAATGTTGTCTTATCATTTTGAACAACAAGTTGATTTTCATGGTATTTTCACTGATCTTCACAGCATATAAATGTGAAAACTGTTGTCGCTATCAATGAAAATGCAAAGAACCAAATGTAATCACTGAAATAAGAAAAGAATGCAATTTGATGTTGGGTGAAAGAAAATGTCACCCTATTGGTTTTAAATATAATATGGCATATGTAAAATTAGCATATTGATTAATGAAATTTATATTGAATTTTAGAAATTTAATGTAAAGTAGAGGAAATAATGGGATCCTATATCTCATATAAAACACAATATGTGAGTCACCTCAGGACAGGTAAAGTTTAAAAAAATCTGGTATGTTGTAATTTCTTTAACAATTCAATAGCTCTGAGAATGTTTTGAAATCTCTTTAACTTGGATTTTCTTAAGAAAAATGGGCTAAGAGCCATAGCATCACACTGCTAGTGAAGAGCCTCTGTGAGAGGTAACTGCTTATGCCCCAGGGAAGCCCTGGGCATCTTAACTGCCTTCATCTCTGCCCCTTCCAAATCTTCGGTTAATACTACAGTTTTATGGTGGGTTTCAGATTTATTGTGAGCTGGTTGTTTTATTGTACAAGATCCAAACTGTTCTTCCTCAACAGGCTCAGAGGCCAGTTAGCCTCTGTTGAACAGGGAATTCCATTCCTCAGGATCCCACAATTAGAGTTACTGGGTGCTATGGCTATAGTGGAGATAGGAGGGAAAGAGAACAGAGGAAAAGAAAGGAGAAAAAGGAAAAAAAATGACTGAAATGCTTGTCAAGAACTTTATAATTGCCTGATGATTCAATGTTATCTATTTGGTACATACATATAAAATGAAGCTACTTTAAAAGTACTTCTGAGAAAAGCCTTCATCATTGTTGCTAATCAATGACTTACATTCTTCTGAGTGAACTTGAGTCTGAACTGTCTTGGTCTATCATTGTTCTTATTTAATCAGACCTTTGTCTTGAAACATTAAAAGGCATTATTGTTGTTTAAATATTCCTTCAGGTTATGTTTAGATCTATTACCAAAATGTAATCTTAGTAATCAGAATGTAGTATAGCAAAATGGAATTATAGCTATGGGAAATATCTTAATTTTTTTCTCATTATCTCTTTTGAGATATAGTGTGCTGGCAAATGACTGCTAATGTACTTATCTTAGAAGTGACTTCAGGAATTTATTGTGGCTAAAAATCTGTTACATTCAGCTGAGCCTAATTATGTTGACTATTTGCCAAATGTACTCTAATTGAATTAATTGAAGTAGTAAGTCTTGTTACTACTGCCTTCTCTGAGTATAATATATTGAAAATAATTTTATAATGCATCATGGATGGTAAATGCTATTCAGTGAACACCTAAATGAGGCACACACACACTCACACACACACACACACACACACACACACACACACACACACACACACACACACAAGAACTCCCGGGAAATGAGCATAATTTCGTATTCTCTGAGCTCTGCTCGTGCTCACAATCCAGATTGGATGCATTAAAGCTTTCTGCCATTCAGAAACTTACATGTTTTTTGTCTACTTATACGAAATAACCAGTGTTCTACAGCTTTCTATTCATTATCTCAGCTAATGCTAGAATTCTCTTGTGAAGGAGGAGCTGTCAGGCTAACTATTACTTTCATTATTTCTTGGGTTTTAGATTAGAACCAGATGTTTAAGTGCAACTTTCTAGTTCTGACATATGTATCAGAGACCAAAACAAATGGTAAGACAGTGTCTTCACATGCAGAAGCACATCAAATGACTACAATAAATTCAGAACTTGTGCAGAATGGTATGTATTTGAAATGTCAGGAGGAAGCAATGCATGGTCACATGAGTGTTCTAACTCTAGGATATGTAGATCCAGTTCTTAATTTCAATGTAACTAGCTATGGACACTAGTAAAGATGCCAAATACAGGAGCAGTTGTTATTGGGATGGTATATACCTTAATACTCTGCTGTTACATGGTTTAGATGGGTTTATATAATATGGTAAGAAACTCCATTAAGTTCCAAGGTCAGTTGTTGAACCAGCTATTCTTGCTACTATGACAGCCCCAACATCATTCTAGATAGTTCTAAAAGAAGGTAGCAATAGATTTTTGTAACTTACTCTATTAGAGAAAATTAGGTAGGCTTCTGTGGCCATTTCAGGTGGCTGGCAGGGCAGGGTATTGAATAACAACCCTATGGACGATACCTACCTTTTATATGTATAACTATACTAGTGGTCAGGCCAGAAGAAAGTGTTTATCAGTAGAAGAGACCATCAGTCTTTTTTCTTGAGGTGACTTATTACAAGTCTCCATTGTTAAGATTCATATGAACATATGGTTCACCTCTAATGTTGGAAATTACCAAAATGGAGCCAGGTAAAAATACAAGGGAATTTAATAGGGAAAAGCCTTACTTACAGAGTGACCTAGCCAGCCGGCAGGCAGCACTAAGTACTGCAAGCTGAAGATGAAAGTGAAAACAGGGCCACCATGTAAGCGTCCTGCCTCTTAAGCTTTCGCTACATTACCTCACAGCTATGGTCAGGCACAACTGTATCAAGCCCCTAAGCAGGTGTGGCTACAATATCCCCTACAATTCCCCTTTTAGTCTAAAATAGGATTAAAACTTAACAGTGTAAAGTATCCAAAATTAACAATCATAAAGGTGAAATATAAGAAGATACAACAATCTGCTTATGTCACATTCTATCTGTCTATTTTAACTAAACCCTAAAGTCATCTCAAAGAGGTGTCCAAGCCTGAACACCTCCTTCCAATCCCAACCATAAACAATAGGAAGCTATCCCTAACTAGGTATATACACTATCCTAAGTGACAATGGGGGAAATGGGACATAGCATCCTCCAAGTTATTCCCTGCTGAAATGGGACAATGATATCCTTGTGGGGTCCTGTAGGAAGAAAATGTTAGTATAGTGAAAGTCTTGAATGGATTGTATCCAGTCCATCTTAGATGGGATTCTCTTGATTGAAGATCTTGCTTGAAATCCTCAACTTGATTGAAGTCAGTACCCGAAGCTCTGGCCGGAGTGTCTGTTTAAATGGAGGAAGTTGGATCCAGTGCAGTTCAGGAGGTGTGGCCCATTTCCTTTCTGGGGTGTCCAGGGATTGCTTCATTAACTGTGTGGGACTCAAACATAAATGTTAGCAGAGAAATGTTTGCTTGTGTAAGTATGCATACTAGAAAAGACAACTCTGGGAGTAAAACAATTATGACAGGGTGTACACATTGAAGGAAAGAGCCAAGAAAAGACAAAGATAGTCCCCAAATTCTTCTCTTATTCTGTATTACATCGATTGGCTTCTTGATACAATACAGAAACTCTAAAGTTTAGCTAAACAACATGCTTGGATTTTAGAGGAGGAAAGCCAAATCCACCACTAAATCCAACATTGGTTTAATTGACTAGGGACTAGGAAATAAAGAGTAATAGAGTTCTCTGAGAGACAGCTGTAAAGTTTATAGTATGGCACATTCCTTTTGTTTGATGGTTATAGCTACCTTCTAAGTACCTACCCATGCAGTGTACTTTGACTTCTGGAGATGCGTTTTCCTGTGAAGATAAATGCAAAACACTTCCCATTCCTTTAGGAGGATTCTATTTAATTTATAAGATATACCTTAGTAGAATACCTGTCATTTCTCCTTGTCGAGAGGTTTTTCCTTTTCAACTTGAATCTTGATCAGCCTTGATGGTATCAAAAGTTTATCTTCTCCTGTGGAAACCACTGCAAAATCCCTACCCCAATGTAACTAACACATGTCCTGGTTTCCATGCAGAGGTTAGTACATCTTTGAAGTATACAGGCTGATTTGATTCAGTAGTTTTTGCTGTCATCAGTGTCTTTCCACATCTGTTTGTCCTTTTTCATTGGCATTAAGAAAGTTCAGTGTTAATAAAACATTATGCAAACTATGTTTGGGGGGTTTAGTCTTCCAAGCTTATTTGTGGAGCATCTCCTTAAGTGTTCTATTAGATCTCTCAACCACTGCTTGTCCTGTTGGATTGTGTGGTATACAGGTTACATGCTTTATGTTATAATATTTGAAAAACTGTTCCAATTTTATGGAGACATATGCTGGTGCATTGTCAGTTTTTATTTGGGCAGGAATAACCATGAGTGCCATCACCTCTAGCAGGTGTGTACCTGCTAGAATCGGCTTTTTCAGAGTTAAGAGAAGTAGCCCCTTGGAACCCTGAGAATTTGTCTATAGTATGATGCACATATTTCATATTTCCAAATTATGCAAAGTGAAAGACATCCATCTGCCAAACCTCATTTATCCGAATGCCCTTAGGATTACAGCCTGCTGGCAATGGAGTTTGATTATAAAAAGAACAAGTAGGACAGTTTCTTACTATCTCCTTGGCTTGTTGCCAAGTGATGGAGAAGTTCTTTTTTAAGCCTTTTGCTATTTACATGATATTTCTTATGAAACTCTGAGGCTTCTAGCACACTTCCAATTAATAAACAATCAATCTCATCATTACCTTGTGCTAGTGGGCTTGGCACACCCATATGGGATCTGAAATGTGTAATGTATATAGGATTACTTCTGTTTCTGATTGTTGCATGTAATTGTATAAACAGTAAAGTTAATTCTGTATTATCAGGAACAAATTCTGCAGACTCAATGTGTAACACGACTCTCTCTGCATATTGGGAATCAGTAACTGTGTTAAGAGGTTCTGTAAAATCCATAAGAACCATGAGGATTGCATATAATTCTGCCTTCTGTACAGATGTATATGGACTTTGAACTACTTTACTTACCTCACCTGCTTTATAACCTGCCTTACCTGATTTGTTGGCATCAGTGTAGAAGGTAAGAACTCCAGAAATGGAAGTTTGTCTTATAATACATGGAAGAATCCAGACTGCATTTTTTATGAATTTAATTCTGTCAGTTTTGGGATAGTTGTTGCTAACCATCCCCCAAAAGTCAATAAGAGCTATTTGCCAATATTCATTATCCTTCCACAAGGAGGAAATTTCTTCATTAGTTAAAGGTACTATAATTTCTGCTGGATCTTTTCCAGCCAGTTGACGAAATCTTAATTTACCCTTTAAAATCAAATCAGAAATCTTTTCTATATATGTCTGTAACTATATATATCTAAACATCTGTTTATGTGGCAGAAATATCCACTCCAATATGGTGTCTTCCCTCTGCATCAGAATCCCATAAGGGTATTCTCTTGATGGCAAGATAACCAGAATACAGTCTAAATCAAGGTTTATCCGATCTACATGTACATACTCTGAAGTTCTATCATTTGTACCTAGTTTCTGTACAGCCTGGATGGTTGGTAACGGTTTTCCATAGTGTCTTACCTGATCTTTTCTACTACCTAAAGATTGTACATAATTTGTATCCAACACTGGAGGAATATTAATCTGAGTATTCCATTGCTCTAAGAGATCACGACCCCAGAGATTTATAGCTATATCTGCCACGTATGGTTTCAGTCTCCCTCTCTGTTCTTCCAGTCCAATGCAGACCACCGAGTTAACACTCTGTCAAACTCTGAATAGAGTTCCAATTCCTAAAAAATGTATATTCGCCTCTCTAAGAGGCAATTTCTGAGGCCAAGACTTTTTGGTAATAATAGTCACATCTATTTTCTACCCATTGTAACTCTTTTTCTGCCTCAGCGGATAATAGTCTCAGACTGTTTAGGTCCTTATCACCTTTAAGGCCCATTTTTAAGTGCTTAAAGTCGTGTCCTTCTATACCAATAATCGTGTATAATTGAGAAATTTCCCCTAATAATTTCTGAAGAGAATTAAGAGTTTGATAACGATCTCTCCTAATTTGTACCTTCTGTGGCCTGATTCTTTGTAAGTCTAACTTGTAAGCTAAATAGTTAATAGAATCTCCCCTTTATATCGTTTCTTTATATCTTTTCTGGGGCAACCTGTAACCCCCAACGAGGCAGACCTTCCTTCACCATTTCAAACACACATTCCAAAGTTTCCATATTAGAATCTGATAAAAGAATGTCATCCATGTAATGATAAATAAGAGATTGTGAAAATTTCTTATGAATTACTTCCAAAGGTTGCTGTACAAAGTGCTGACACAAAGTAGGACTATTTAGCATTCCCTGTGGCAAAACCCTCCACTGATATCTCCTAACTGGTTGTGAATTATTAAGAGTTAGTACAGTAAATGTAAATTTTTCTCTATCATTTTCCTGTAATGGTGTTGTGAAAAAGCAGTCTTTCAGATCAATGAATATGATCAGCCATCCTTTAGGTATCAAGGAAGGCAATGGCATCCCAGGTTGCAGAGAGCCCATTGGTTGAATTAACTTATCTATGGCTCTCAGGTCTGTCAGCATTCCCCACTTAGCTGACTTCTTTTTGATAACAAATACAGGAGAATTCCAAGGGCTGATAGATTCCTCTATGTGTCCAGAGTCTAGCTGTTCCTGTATTAACTTTTCTAAAGCCTCTAGCTACTCAGAGGTCATAGGCCATTGTCCTACCCAAACAGGTTCAACTGTAAGCCACTTCAATGGCAGGACATTTGGCTCCTCTGAAGGTCCATCATTTGTACCTAGTTTCTGTACAGCCAGGATGGTTGGTAACCATTTCCCATAACGTCTTACCTGATCTTTTCTACTATATAAAGATTGTACAAAATTTTTATCTGACACTGGAGGAATATTAATCTGAGTATTCCATTGTTGTAAGAGATCACGACCCCATAGATTTATAGCTATATCTGCTATGTATAGTTTGAGTCTCCCTCTCTGTCCTTCCGGTCCAATGCAGACCACCGAATGAACACTCTGTCGAACTCTAGATAAGAGTTCAAATTCCTAAAAAATTGTGTATTCACCTCTCTAAGAGGCAATTTCTGAGGCCTAGACTTTTGGGTAATAATAGCCACATCTGCCCCAGTGTGTACTAAGCCAGTAATAACTTTATTTATTAATTTTTACTTTCAACTGAGTTCTATTATCATTATCAAAAGTTTTCCAGGCCAGGCTTTGGTGGCACATGCCTTTAATCCCAGCACTCGGGAATCAGAGGCAGGCGGATCTCTGTGAGTTCAGAGCCAGCCTGGTCTCCAAAGCAAGTGCCAGGATAGGCTCCAAAGCTACACAGAGAAACTCTGTCTCAAAAAACCAAAAAAAAAAAACAAAAACAAAAACAAAAACAAAAAACAAAGAAGTTTGCCAAAATATGCATTTCTCATTTTGTCCAGTCACATTTGATTCTTCATCAGTATTCAAACTACTATCTAGAGCAGTATCATTTTCACAATAGGCAAAAAAACCTATCTATTCAGCCTGTGAGAGATTGTCTTCCACTGCTACTGGGAATGACCAGACCTTTACCAATGTGGGGGCCTTCTTGAGTCCCCTCTTAGGTTTTCCCAGCCTTAACGGGTTTCCTTGCATGTCCCGGGTCTATCTACCTTCATTGGTCCAGTGTCTGCTCTTACCACATCTTCTACACAATCCAGAAGGCAGTGACCTTCCATATGAGGCATTGTTAGAATTCCTTTGTCTACAATTTCTCTTGATATGTCCCATTCTACCACAGTTGAAACATCTAGGTTCCTGGTGCTGTCGTGGTCTCCTGGGGAAGATGCTTCTTACCCAATGTTCTGGTTCATAGTAGTAGTAGCCTCTAGCCTCTTGGTACCTATGTTGACCTCTGTAAGGTGGTTCTCCTACACAAGCCCTTGCGTCCTCACCTCTAGATATTTTAATATCCTGTTGTCTTTTTAAACCTTTGAGATGGCTTCTTCTACCCAAGCTCCAGTATCCTGCACATTATAGTCAATGTTGGCTGCATGCAAAACACATTCTTCTAGTGGAGATGATCTGATCTTTAAAGGCAAAAGTATTCTTTTGCATATTGGGTTTGCATTTTCATAAGCTATTATATATATAATTGATTGTCTTGTTTCTGGATATGTTACCTGTAATTCTACTGCCCTAGTTAACCTTTGTAAGAAATCCTGGAACTGTTCTATAGGTCCCTGTTCTATTCTGGTATAAGCCTCTAGGTGTTCTCCTGGCTCACGAACCTTATCCTAGGCGTTTAATGCCACTTTCCTGCATACGGACAGTATATGGTCATCATACTCAGCCTAAGCCTGTGGGTTAGCATAAATACCCTCACCAAGAATCTTATCTTGGGGGGGGCTCCATAACCTTCCTTTATGCCTTTATGCTCTAGGAGCTTCACTTCCTCCTTGACCAATGCCCTCCATTGGATTTGGCATTTATTCTCAAGTACAGATGCTACCAGTCTTTCCCAGTCTGTGGGTGTCACCTTGTTAAAGTTTGCCCATGAATGTAATAGCTGTTTTATGTATGGACTATGGAGACCATATGAGACAACAGATTCTTTAATATTCTTAAGATCCTTCAGCTGTATAGGTTGCCATACATAAGCCATCTGTCCCTGATGGTGTTTCTTAGAAGCTGGATTTTCTACCATGGTAGCTGGGTAGATTAATGGTGTATGAGTGACAACATTAGAAGAATAGTCATGATACCTGGGTGGAGTAGGTGCCTCAAATTGGAATGATTCTGCCTCTGAGACATCCCAATTATCTTTAAGACTAGTAATGATATCCTCCTGGAAAGTTTCAATTTCCTGCATCATAAAAGATTCCAAGCATGTTAGTGAATCTGTAAATTGCTCTAACTGCTCATCTACACGTTTTTCTAGGTCTTTAATACACTCATCCTTTGACAGCATCTGGATGGTATAGAAACTGCCTTATAGGTATTGGAGTCTAGATTCGAGGTCATGATTTGCTGATTTTGAGTCCTCAGCAATCAACCATATGGACCTATCTAATCTGTTGGCCCTGATCTGCAAATTATCTTCCAAACATTCAAATCTAGACTCAAATTTGTGATCTGCTACTTTAAATGCTTCAATAATTGAATGGCATTGTCCAATTCTTCAACCCTATCCTGGGTATTTTGCACCTTTGCATCTAGTTTCTGGGTCACAGAGCCTATCTGAGTTTCTAGCTGGCTACAGTTATTCTTTAGTTCATCCCTGTCCTCTGACAGCCTAGCCTCTAATGCCTCAGACATGGAATATCTCTCTGTGTTCATCTTATCATAAATGCACTGCATCTCATCTTGGGTAACAGACAGCTCTGTTTTTAGCGTATTGGACATAGAACCAAGCTTATCATCGAATTTCTGTTCCACTTGCTGTACAATTGTGGTCTGACCTAATCTGTTCTCCAAAACCTCTTTGTGTAAAACTGTTATTTCCTGTTAGCAGGTGATGATCTTTGTCCCTGTTCCTGAGGAATCTGACTAGTAAGGTTATTTGTACCAGCAAGTTAACTGCCATTACTGCACATAGGCAGGTAATTGGCAGATTAGCATCCTCCTCAAACATTGAATTCACGTAATAATTTAAAATATCACCAATTTTAGCAAATGATAAATATTCCATCATGATTTTACCTGATTTCTACTCCAGATGCAGTAACTATCTTTGATCAGCAGGTGGCATAGGCGTTCAGTTAGTCTGCATGGCCTTTGGCAGCCGTCATTCAGGCAAGATGGTGGCAGCAGCAGTGAAGAGAGGTCACACAGGCAGCTGTGCTTTATCTGGAAGTGTACGACCTTGCTGCCTCAACCACTGAAAGAGACATGCCTTTATGGCCGCCATGGCCAGGGGAAGCCGTGGACTCCACTGAAAGCTGAGACCTATTCCTTAGGCCTACTCTGTTCAAGGGCAGGAGGCCTCCGGGCACGGGTAGGCCGCAGTCCGAGCCAGTCCTATGCATACAGCTAGAAACAGCGACAGTAACCATGGGGAGGTCTGTGGATGTCTCCCAGCTGGTCGGAGGGTTCTGAGCAGCTCAGCAGCAGTGGAGACGTCGATGCACTTGTGTGGCACAATGGGTTGGCAGCAAGCCTGGAGTACCTGTGGAGACAGGGAGCGCTTTCCGGCCTAGGCTGCCATCGCCTTGGAAGCAGCAGGCTGTCCCAAACGGGGCCTAGGTTTACAATATCCCACTCCTGACAACCAGATAATGTGGGAAATTATCAATACGAAGTCAAGTAAAAATACAAGGGAATTTAATAGGAAAAAGCCTTACTTACAGGGTGACCTAGCCAGCCAATGGGCAGCACTAAGTACAGCAAGCTGAAGATGAAAATGAAAGCAGGGCCATTGTGAAAGTGTCCCGCCTCTTAAACTTTCCCTACATCACCACACAGGCATGGTCAGGCACACCTGGAGCCAGCCCCTAAGCAGGCATGGCTACAGCATCCCCTACACACCTCCCTAATGACACATTTTTTCTAATGTTTTTTTATGTGTACTTTGTTTATTGACACTGGCCTAAACCATCATACTCCAAGTCCTGGGATTGCAGGTTTGCACCATTATGCCTGATTAATAGAGAGATACTTAGCAACTGCAAATAATAAGTAAACATATCCTATAAAATGATAATTCTACATAGCTTATTACATATAAATTTATTTTACATTAAGCAACTTATTATGAAGATCTGTGATTACTAGTTTTACACAATTTCCAAAGATTTAGAATAGTAATTATTGTCTTCTGATCAGTAGAAAATATCTCATAGTTGCTGAATATATTGGAATTATCTTTTTTTATTTAAATGAGAAACAAGATTGTTTTACATGTCAATCCCTGTTCCCTCTCCCTCCTTCCCTCCCCTACCCCCCACTAACACCCTACCTATCCAATACCATTTCTGCTCCCCATGGAGAGTCTTTAGAGTCTGTCATATCCTTTGAAATAGGGCGTAGGCCCTCCCCCGAGTGTCTAGGCTGAGGGCGTATCCCTGTATGTAAAATAGGATCCCAAAGTCCATTCCTAAGCTAGAGATAAGTACTGATGTACTACCAGAGGCTCCATAGATTGCCTAGGCCTCCTCACTGACGCCCACATTCATGGGGTCTGGATCAGTTCCATGCTGGTTTCCCAGTGATCAGTCTAGGGGCCAAGAGCACCCTCTTGTTCAGGTCAGCTGTTTCTGTGGGTTTCACCAGTGTGGTCTTGACCACTTTGCTCATCACTCCTCATTATCTGCAACTTGATTCCAGTTCAGTTCAGTTTTTAGCTGTGGGTATCTGCTTCTGCTTCTACTTCTATCAGCTGCTAGATGAAGGCTCTAGGATGATATATAAATTAGTCCTCAAACTCATTATCATCGGAGGGCATTTAAGGTAGCCTCTCCACTGTTGCTTTGATGGTTAGTTGGTGATATCCTTGTAGATCTCTGGACGTTTCTCTAGTACCTGATTTCACTTTATCACTGCCTTGCTCATATTATTAATTCCTAATTGCCAAAATATTGATACATGTATATATACACATTTCAAATTTTATATACAGAAGCCTCACTAATTTCATAGCTAAGGTATTTGCTTTCTCCAATATGTTATATAAGGCATAAGCAGCCACTTGCTTTTCAATTGGGAGAGAGTCCCTGCATGCTAGAGAGTTCTACACCTTGATTAACATCTGTGTTTTCCTGCCTTGGTATTCACTTGCTATGTGCTTTTCACAGGTGGATTCATTTTTCTCTGTTTGAGTCTGAAAATTAAAGCTAAAATGTATCTACTATGTCTCTCTGATATACACCTGGAGGTTTTCCCTCTTCCAGTCTGTCTGTTAATTGTAGAGGTTAAAAAGAAGAAGACACTCAGGCAGATAAGGAGCAAACTGTTGTTCAAGAGAGAATTCAGTAAGTATAGATATTGCCCTTCCTTCCTTGAGTAATCTGGCTTCATAATCTTGTAAAATGTTTTGGGCAGGAACTAGTAAAGATTTGGGGGTAAAAACCTAATTGAAAGATATCTTAGATTGCAAACTACCATGAGACATTTGCAAACTTTCAGACTCATAAAGAAATATTGGATATTGCAAAAAATATTGTGACAACAGTCCTAACACATAAGTATGAAGGCATGCATGTATATAGTAAGTCCTTCTATCTTGGGATGAAACAAATAATCCTATTTTGTTTTATTTGGTCTATAAAGAAAACATGCATAAAAGACCTAGTAAGGACAATGCCATATGTTTGCAGGATCTTTATTATATTCTGATCTTAAAAGTACTAAATGTATACAAGTCTAGTTATAAAGAACAGAGCATTCACACAAATGTGTATGTGTGCACAGAGGTCATGGTAGTCAAATACAGCTGCTACAAATATTTTTAAAATTTCCAAGTTACATGACTGTAACATTTCATTTGAAAACCTCCCCATCATCTTTGAACCGATACACTAGATTCTAGGGTTAAGTGTCAACTGACACATTTTGGAGCATCTGTTTGAGTGAATGCATCCTGAACAGTTGAGCTTCTGTTAAGGAAATCTTGAACCAAAT
Organism: Cricetulus griseus; assembly: GCF_003668045.3. Taxonomy (NCBI): domain Eukaryota; kingdom Metazoa; phylum Chordata; class Mammalia; order Rodentia; family Cricetidae; genus Cricetulus; species Cricetulus griseus. The sequence continues at coordinate 136,412,452 of NC_048598.1, forward strand.
GCATTGTCACAAATATGACAGTGGGAAATCTCAGTGTATGTTAATGTACCCAGTGCTATATTTCCCCAGTGAATTACATGATCAGGTCTCAGAAGATTTCCACTGTATATATGGGAGAGAATAGTTTTAGATAGTTCCTTAATGAACCACATGTTCTTCCATACTGGAGAAAATTTCTGTTGATAAAATTCATCCCCTTGAGGGAAAAAGGAAATAAACATACTCAATAATTTCTATGAAATCATCATTTCATTAATAATATTGAACTAATTGAATCATAATGCTATACAGACATGGCAGTTTTGCAGAGATTCTCTATATTTTTACATAGCCAATGGTAATAATGTAGGGAGCCGTCCCTGCATTCTCCATTACAAGATGGCGCCTGCATCCGGCAGGCACCGAATGTAAACAAGATTATTGCGCAGGCGCTGGGTAAATTTCCATTCCTTGATCTCTGCCTATTCCGTGGCGTCATATGGCCGGATGAGCTGCAGCCAATCATGGGGTGACATGTCCAAGGCGGCGGTTGCCCTCCTTTATTAGGGGACGGGCTTCTTGGTTCAGGGTCTCCGCTCTGGGAAGCTTATGCTCTCCTCTCAAGATGCATTAAAGCTTGTCTGCAGAAGGATCCGAGTGTCCTGCGTGTGATTTCTTGCTGGCGAGAAATACAGAGAGCGCGCGGGACATATGGTGCCGAAACCCGGGAATTGTAACATTTCCAGCACCTCGGAGACCCCTCTAACGAGGCGGATTCAGAACTGCAGGGTGGTAAATTCGGAGAGGTATGATTTTTCTGGACTTTGGCTTGGGAATGTTGCTATTGTGGGAGGTTAATATAGAGGCTTCTATGCTTTTACTAGGAGCTATTTTGACTTTTCTCACTGTTGTAGCAATCTTAAAGAAGTCCAGAATTACATATCAGAAACCGAATGTGGTGAGAGATGGGGCGCGCCTAACAATAAAATATAAGAAAAAAGGACCTCCCGGGATGTCTAGTGACAAGGGAGTGAATAATTTGTTAAGAGAAACAGCAATAAATAAGAAAAAAGGACCTCCTGGGATGTCTACTGACAAGGGAGTGAATAATTTGTTAGATGATTCTGTAAATAAGTTTAAAGCTTTAAATCTTGATAGCTCTAATGACTCTAAAAGCTCAAGAGATGGGGTTTTGGAAGGAACAGCTCAGCTGGATGAGGGAGAGACAGAGAAGGAGGGAGAGAAAATAGGGAATAACGGGTCACACCCCGGTAAATTTAAGAGAAATAAAGACTTAAAACCTAGCCTCTTCCCTGCAACGAAACTGGAAGCCTTGGAGCTGAGCAGCTCAGACTCTGAGATTTTAGACTCTAGCAAGGAAACAGAGCTAGAGAAAGAAGCAGCACGATACCACCCCGATAGATATCGGCTGCCAAAAATGCCAGCGGGTGTGCTTCCATCAGCACCCCCACTATTTGGTACCGACTCCTTTTTACCATCAGAGGAGCGGAGAAAATTACAGATGGCTTTCCCAGTCTTTGATAGGGGAAAAGGCTATGCATGTTATTCAACACTGCTTGGAGGCCTGGGATGCCTGGGAAAAGCCTCATATCCTAAAGTTGCTCAAGTAATTTATGTATGCTTGTTTTAAAATGTTCTATTTCCTGGTACGGCCATTTTGTAGCTGGTCACATGACTGACGGTAGCCATTTTGCTAAAGTTAAAAAAAGGATACTTAGACCGCCATCTTGACTAAGGTGACCGCATGGAAATTAGAAATACCATCTTAGAAACAAGTTTTTCAGTTAAGATTTAAAATGTTAATGCTTCTATATATTACAAAAAGACCTTAAGGGAATTTAAATTTCTTTTTAAAACCAGTTTTTCAAATGTTTGATTTTATTAATGTTTATACTTAAAGAGCTTCAATTTAGAATTTTTAAGCAAAGCCTGACAATGTAAAGTTCTTGTTTTTATAAAAGATGCTAATCTATTATGTTGGTAGCACACACCTTTAAGCTCAGGGTGTTGATGACACACGCCTTTAAGTTTTGGGCGTTGGCGGCATACGCCTTTAATCCCAGCACTAGGGAGTAAGAGACAGATGGATCTTTATGAGTTCAAGGCCTGCCTGGTCCGACAGATCGAATTCCAGGACAGGCTCCAAAGTCACAAAAAAAACCCTGCCTCAGAAAGAAGTTAAGCTACTGTTTAAGAAAGTTCAGCTGTATTACAAAAATAAGACTTTACCTAGCCACCTGTGTGCTTCTTAAAAACAGATAATGGGCCGGCTTATACCTCTCAAAAGTTACAGATGGAAATTACCCATCTAACTGGCCTACCTTATACAAGGCATTGTGGAACGTGCCCATCACACACTTAAGTCTTATTTAATCAAACAAAAGGAGGGAATGGGAGCATCCCTACCCTCGGTGCCAAGAGTTGCAATATCCATGGCACTCTTTACCCTTAATTTTCTAAACACCGACGCTCAGGGCCATACAGCGGCCAAGCGTCATACCTCAGAGGAGATGGTAAAATGGAAAGATGTCTTAACTGGTCTTTGGAGAGGCCCGGATCCTATTCTCATAAGATCCAGGGGAGCGATATGTGTTTTTCCACAGGATGAAGAGAATCCCCTGTGGATCCCGGAAAGACTCACCCGAAGAGCCCCTTTGGACCCTCAAAAGTCGGAACTCCACCCTCTCCCCGGGAGTTGAGAGCCGCTATTATCCAGATTAACTCCTGTCCTTGACGGAGAGATTGTCATCATAGATAGCTTCAGCTGTCTCCTATTTTAAGGAAATGGGTGGAGGTGGGATTGTTTGGTGCAGCCGTTTGCTGCGGATTGATGTTGCTTCTCTGGCTGGTCTGTAAGCTCAGGGCTCAAACTAAGAGAGACAAGGTGGTTATCGCCCAAGCGCTTGTAGCTTTGGAACAAGGAAGCAATAGGCCGCTGGCCAGACAGCTCTTGCACACCCGGAGCCTAGGCTCATTGCACAGGGTAGAGTGCCTGGCTTGAGCAGCCCATGAGGGATGCTGAGCATAGGCATCGCACAGAGTTGCCTATTATACAGGCTTCTCTGGGAGGTACGTTGTCCTGCATAAGGGTTGCCTGCCCTAGTCTCCCTTTCCCAGAAAAACGGCAGAGGACAGGTCGAGAGTGCTTCGGGTCAAGCTAACAGCCTAGTTGCGACTCCCGTACACAGTCTTAATGTTTGATTTTGGGAAGGTTCAACCTCTGCCTCTATCCCTCAACATATGGGTGACCTATTTGCTTGTAAAAATATAAAGCCTTATCATTAATTAATAAAAAAAGGGGGATCTGTAGGGAGCCGTCCCTGCATTCTCCATTACAAGATGGCGCCTGCATCCGGCAGGCACCGAATGTAAACAAGATTATTGCGCAGGCGCTGGGTAAATTTCCATTCCTTGATCTCTGCCTATTCCGTGGCGTCATATGGCCGGATGAGCTGCAGCCAATCATGGGGTGACATGTCCAAGGCGGCGGTTGCCCTCCTTTATTAGGGGACGGGCTTCTTGGTTCAGGGTCTCCGCTCTGGGAAGCTTATGCTCTCCTCTCAAGATGCATTAAAGCTTGTCTGCAGAAGGATCCGAGTGTCCCGTGTATGATTTCTTGCTGGCGAGAAATACAGAGCATGCGCGGGTAATAATTTGTCATCATGGGATCCTTGGCCTTATATTCAAGGAACTATCTAAAAATACTTATTGCATTTACTTATGTTTGTATATTTCTACTGACTCTGTGAAAGTCTGCAGTGGATACATTCCCATAGAGGTGACATGCTCACGTGGTACTGTCCTGAGCACCTAACTCTTCAGCCCAATGGGCACAAGCCTTTTCTTTTACATTGCCAATGTTAACATGGCTTTCTCTGTGGAGGTCATGCACATTGTCAAAGAATAGCAAAGTGGCCATGACAGCCACTCTAAGAAACTAGAAGGAAGCTACAAGTTTGATTTGGTCAGGATCAACCTTAATTTCATTTTGATGCAGTGACCAAGAATTCAAACTGACTTGAATTTATCATGAACCTTTACCCACACAATGCTATATTTTAAACCTTTGTCTCATGCATTATCAGCAGATCTCTACCTACTAAGTTGTATCCCCAGCATCCCTTCTGCTTTATATTTGAAGATTAAACTCCCATTAAGTTGTCAGAGATGGCTGTGCCCTCACTCAGTCATCCTTAAAACCTGTAAATAAACACGGGGTATTTTGTTTAAAGATGAAGACAATTTTGTAGGTGTCCACCTATATGCATCCTGCATTACGAAGAGCAAACATGCCAGCACCCTCAGTGTTGGTTGCTTAGCTGCCAGAAATTAGTTCCTACATTGTTTTTCTTTTTATTGTGACTTGGGTGTGCCTTAAGGACAGGTAGCTGAACCAAGTATCTTCAGTGGCTTTGGAACAATTTTCTACATGTTCTTTTGTCAAATCCCTCTGACAAGTGATAAACTTTACTGCTTTTGTGAACTGGTATGTGTGTGGGAGTAGGGGAGGGAGGAAGAGTGAAGCAAAAATGGAAACATGAGTAGAGAGGAAAGAAGGGAAGGGAAAATAGAGGGAATAATGGGATGAGAATGAACTCAAATATAACAACTGTTGGTTCTCCTGTCTTTCAGTCTTTAAGTGAAAACATGTCAAACCCAATGAGCAAACTTGTGTCAGCAAATATTTTTGTTTCACTGGATATGGTGGTTTAAGTCTTTTATCCCAAAAGTCAGTAGGGAGAGACAGAAGGATCTCTATGAGTGCAAAGCCAGCATGATCCACAAAGCAAGTTTCAGGGCCACCAGAGATACATAGTGATACCCTGTCCCTGCCACTTCCACTACAAAAGTTCTTGCTTCTAATGCATGCACTATGCAGACACAATCCTGTAGGGTTGCAGAAGAAATGTAAACACAAACACCTCAGACTTGAAGTACAATACGTTTTGTGGATAAAGAGTTCTCTCCTTGTATGTATGGCCAAGCTCAATACAATACTGGAGTGTATTTGGCCTTTAGAAGAAAGTTATGAGTTTTTGTTTTATTTTGTTACTAAATCTTTACTGTATTACCTTAGAAGTTAACATGTGCCAATCATCTTTTGAAGTCTAACAAGAATTCTAGTAATTTTGTTTTCACTGCAAAATATATTTTTTGGATATTTTATAGCCTAGTTTATGGTATTTTCCTAAGAATGTGGTGTTTGCTTTAAGTAAGAAACAGTCATTATCTCACAGTTTATGTGTCTTGGCTAGGTTTGTGTTTAGGGACTAAAATAAGGCTGCTACTAGCTATTATCCAAGTCAACATTTGTTTTCAATTCTGACACAAGGATAATGTATCCCAAGCTGATGACTGTTGGCTGGTTTCAAGACACCCCTTACAACAAGCTAACAAGAGGGCAAGAATGGGCATCCAAGAAGAAAGCCACAATCTCTTTTAACATAATCTTTTATGAAAAATCCTGTAAACCATGATGAATTTATTATGTGAGAAGTGTTAGTAGATACAGGCCATATTACAAAGAGAAGTTGACAGAAGGACTTGAATATCAGATTAAACGAATTATTGGGGACTGTTTTAGAAACCAAGTAACAACACATGGTGACATATAACCAATAAATTTTCAAAATAAATAAGTGAGTAAGAATGAAGAAAGAAAGAGAGGGCGGGAAGAAAACCCAACATTCCTAAGTCACAATTACAAATTGTCTAATCTGACTTTGCTTTAGATTATTTGGTCATATATTTTCACCAATTTCTTATAAGTTAAAAGTTAATGAACTAGATTATAGTCACAGGGATTCACATCACATGAATTAATATCTTACCAGTATATATCTTCAATTTGTTTTATGTCCTTAGCTTAATTATTAGCTACATTTTAAAATGTGCATAACATAATTTTCTGAAACTAAATATTATATAATCTCATACTTTTTATTTTTTAAGTTGACAACTGCTTATACAGGGAATTTAAGCATAATATTTCTGTTAACTCCTGTGGAAATAAAGTTTTTCAACTAGTAGATATAAGCCTATCATGATATGTTCATTATATAATTCAATGTTTTTAGAATTTTAAAAAGGTCCTTCCATTTTGGAATTTAGTGCCCTAGAAGCAACTTATATTTTTCTCTTTCATATTTACTCTGAATGGACAGAGAATTACAGATGTGTGTTCCTATATCCCTACCCCATCATTCTAACTCACAATTGAGAAAATTTTAACAACTGTGACTAAGAATTTGCATTAAAAATAATAATATGTGTAAATAGCATCTTTCTAATTTTTCATTTTGGTAACAAAAATAAATTGTATATTGGACTCACCTTGTCATTAAGACGGGGCCATGTTCATAATGAGAACAAATGATCATAAAATTGTAATGAAACAAGAGATCAAATTACAGAAAAAGTAACAATGATGGTAACCAACAATATGCGTTAATTCAAAACACAAAAGAGTTTTTCCTGAAGAAAAGCTTCTGAGCTGGTTGGCCTCTACCTGCTCAGTCCCAGGGTTAAGAATTTTGAGATGGATTCTGAAACTCAGGTTCCAGCGAAGCTAAAAGTCAGCTTGTGTTTGAGACACATTGAGACCCTTAGCAATCTGCGGTTAATGTGACCGAGAAAGTCTGGATTTAAACCTCAGTCATCTCACCTAAAAGTTATTACATATTGATGAATTTGTAAGCCCTCTTGTTTCCACACTGGATCATATTCTGACTTCTATTAGCTTTAATTTTAGTTAAAAATCAAACACATGTAGATTTTAGACTAGTTTAAAAATTATTCTTATAGCAAAGATATTTACTTATAGCAAAAATCAATTAATTTTGTGATCCAAGTATTGTCTATCCTGAGTATACATTTCCAACATACTACTCAATAACCCTATTTTATATGATTGTCTTTATTTCATCTCTGACCTTTTATCCTTTTTGATTATTATAGTTTTGCTTTTACTTTGAAAAGGTTTAAAATTCATGCATATTTTTCATACTTTAGAATCAAAATTTTCAGCATGAATAGTCTTTTCAATTAAACATTCAACACTTAACCTCAATCATTCATTATATAGAATATTAAACTTTTATAAACTGTGTTGCTAGTGCTGACATCTAAACAGAGAATAACATGCCACAACTAGTAAAATCCATTTCTGAACTATAGAATTATAAGTTTTGTGATTTGTGTACTGCAGCATCTTTGATAGGAGCAAGGAAGGCAGAGCAGAAGGAGGGAGAGCCATGCAGACAACCAAGAAAAAAGAGTGAGGAAGAGAGCCTAAGAAATACAATGAACATAAATCCAATGCACATCAGTCGCAGGGTTATTTAGGTTATTTAGAATAGCTGCAAATTTTTTCTAATATCAATTTACAAGATTTGACATTATGTGTGTTGATTTTTAATGAACTACTTGGGCACAAATAGTTCTAATATCCTAATTGTGGTCCAATTTGCAGCTGGTTGATTGTTTTCCTTACACAAAGCAATTTTCCATGGATAAAGATGTTTTGTCTAGTTCTTGAGAAAATATTAACTACTAATACACATTCATTAAAGAATACTGAGGAAGTAGAATTTAAATCAAGAAGATATATAAAAACAAAATCAGGGTAGGTTTTAGATACTAAGCAATTCAAAGCATAAATAAATGTGTTTTATTTAGATTTGTATATATGCATACATGTGCATTTATAATATACTATTTTGTGATATATATATATATATATATATATATATATATATATCAAATAATATTCTTTTCCACTGTGGGATCATTTAAGAAGGAGATTGTGGTGGTATTTTGTTTGTGCTCTAAAAAATAAAGCTTGCCAGAAGATCAGAGGGTGGAGTTAGTACACTATTTAACCATAGGGACAGGCAGTGATGACACATGCTTTTGATCCCAGTATTTGGGAAGCACACACCTTTAATCCCAGCACTAGGGAGGTGGAGATAGGAATATAAGGCAGATGGAGACAGGATCTCTTGCCCATTCACTCTGCGGATTCATAGAGACAAGAGTTCAGTCTTTTCAGTCTGGAATTTCGTAGTGGTAAGAACACTAGTGGCTGGCTTGTGTGATCTTTCAGATTTCTCCCCCTATTATCTGACTCCAGGTTTTTATTACTAAGACCAATTAGAACTCGTGTTATAGGAAATCTAAGAAATTATTTGTTAAGAGAAGGAATTATAGAAGGCCTCTTATTTATGGGACTTCTATCCAGGTTGAAACCTTAACCACTACTAGTATGGATGGATTCAAGGAGTCTGGAGGGTTCCAGAAATAGCCTTCAAAACATGTAGACAATATAGTGAATGATGTGATCTACATTTTGATAAAATTAATTCTAAATTTGAATGCTGGTATAGAATCATACTGTAAAATTGTTTTAGTTCAAAGACAAGTTAAGTTCGCTTGCAATATTATCTTACAATTATTTTAGAGATTTTGCGTTTTAAAAACATTTTTATTTTTTGTGTGTAAGAGTGCTTTGACTGCAGTGTATGTCGATGTACAACATGGTTGCCTGTTCAGAGCACACAGAAGCCAGTAGAGGAGGACATCAGTTACCCTGGAACTCTAGTTACAGAGGGTTGTGAGCCACCAAGTGGGTGCTTGTAATCAAGCCAGTCCCCCTGAAGAAAAGCCAGTTCTTTCAACAATTGAGCCTTCTCTCCTGTCCCAAGATTTGGTTTGTATTTGTTTGTTTATATTTTGACATATGTATTTTATGTTGTTCCTAATCCAGAGAAAGTAGTTAATATGCATGGCATTATTACTACTACACTTTGTGTAGTCATTCCTACTCTACACAAAGTTGTTTCAGTAGGACTTAAAGGACAACTAAAAGAAGAGTAGGTAAGAGTTGGTATAGAAAAATAAAGTACTGGGCAGATGATGGGGCATCTTTCAATCCTCATTAAAATATGTAAGCATTATTTTCTGGTAGCAGGAAACTATTTTAGTGCCAGAATTGAAATACAGGAAGTTCTTATTCTATTGGAAGATAGAGTGGGTGGAGCAATCTGGAAGTGAAATACCTGTGTCATGAGATAGAGGTGATGGGTGCCTAAACTGTGGTATATAAACTAGAGACTGATAAAATTTGGTATACCCTTAGGAGGTAGGATGTGGCAGGATTAGAACTGTTTTAGGTCTGGTAGTTGAAGAGTAACAACTCAAAGGTGATCATAACTTCACATTGTAAATAGGTTAATAATATGTTTACTTACAATAATAACCACAGGAAGAAAAGACTATATATAGCCCATATATTAGAAAAAACATTGGAAAAAAACAAATGTACATGTGGAATGTGTTTTGGTGAACTGGATTTAGGTTTCACACTTACATTAACAAAAAGTAGATTCTATTACAAATTTAAGTTAAAATCATAGTACTTAGTGTTATTCAGTATGCCTACCTTCACGTGGGAGACTCAGATGTGTAGATGATGAGTTGAAAGATAGCCTGGGCTATATGGTGAGTCCAGAGCAGTCTGGATTACATAGTGACATGCTACCTCATGCTCCTTACTGAAAGTAAACGAAAGTGAGAAAAGTGAAAACGTGTGGATTACTCAGCTATGTCAGGATAGCAGACAGTATAAGAAGAGCTCACTAAAAATGACCAACAAAGAGGTCCGATTTGAGAACCACTGTTATACAAATTGCCCCTACTAGTTTCATTTCAGGTCAACCAAATATATTAGTGGCCTTTCTTGTGTTTATTGAAAACATGGACTGTGATTGTTACCTTTTTAAGTTCACATTAAAGTGCTTCTGTGTGCAGTCTTATACTCAGTCTGTAAGAACAGCATAGCCTGAGTCACCTGTACCCGTCTGAAATCTGAAAGTCTAAGATCAAGTTGATTGTGGGCTTTTTCTGGGGAAACCTCTGTACCTGACTTATAGACAGTCAAGCCCTCACTACCTTGTTTCTGGGCTTTTGTTTTATGTCCTTGGAATCATGATGTCTCTTCTGTTTCACATAAGCACTTTATTCCTGCTGGAGTAAGATTCCATCTACAGGTCTGCCTTTAAACTTAACTTGCCTTCTTGATGATTTTGTCTACAAAAAAATCACATTGAAATTTAGGATTCCAATATATAAAACTGAATTTTAGTGAGCATTCACAATTCAATCCATAGCAGTTTTGTTATCAAAACAAGCTGAAAATTCAAACACAATTCAATATCAAATTTGCTTTAGTAAAAATTAGCTATAAATATAAAAATCTATCCTTTAAGTAATCTCTATTGACAGATGTCAGAGCAACTGTCCTGAATCTTAGATAAAGAGAAAAATCAAAATCTCTAGGCAGGTGCTTCCTCCACACACTTGAAACATTTCCTGGCATAGATTATGACATAAGCTATTTAGTTTTGGATGAGCATTTAACAGAAAATGACTGTCTGATTAGTTCACCAAAAATTAAATGCAGAAAGTTTGGAGCTTATATAGGAAACTAAAAATCATCTAGTTTCAACTTAATCTAAAAAGAAATGAAATAAAAATAGAATATAATTGGTTTTCCAATGCTGTATCTATTTACAAAAAAAAAAATGCCTGGGAACTCTATCCTTCTAATTTTTATTTAACATACACTTTTCTTTGATGATTGATAGTTTAAAGAAGTAGAGATATAATGTGATTTGCAAAAAAAAGTATTAAATGAAAAAGATATAAAAGAGAAAATGATAAGACATACCAATTTAACAGGAAGAAAAATTAAATTGCTGATAACAAACATTTAAATGATATCTGAAGTAAAATGTGTACTATAGTCTGTGAAGCAGACATGAGGAAGAGTACACTTTGCAAAAATATCAAGCCAGAATTCTTTGAAAATAATATTTTTAGGTAAGAGCAAAGCAAGAGAGACTGAAGGCATAAAGAAAAATAAGACAGTTAATGAAGAGAAACGAGTCATTCATTAGAGCACAGTAAGTCATGTTGATGAAATTAATAAATGAATTTTCTACATCTTACAACAGATAATACTGTCCAAAGAAGGAATTGTCAAGGCTAAATTATTTTAAAATATGACTTGTGGTTAAGATAAAATAAAATAGAATATTTCAATATTTTACATTTGCAACTACTCAAATATAATATGTGAGAAATACATAATTTGAAATATTTAAATTTGACAATTCAAAGCTTTCTCACAGCCCTTCATTTAGAATTCTTCACTTATTGTTTTGTTCACATGAAGTGATGACATACACAATTATATTAAATAACTAAACACATTTTGCTCAGTACTCTATTAAAAACATGATTTTTTATTAAAATAGCAATTGATTAATATTATATACATAGGATTTGAATTATCTAAGTATGTATTGTAAGATGGGAATGGGTTCTGAATAGTATAGAAATGTCAGTTTTTCACAAGCATGAAATATTTGTTTAAAATAATATAAAATTTAGTAAAGTAAAATGTTATGAAAGCCAAATGAGGATATTCAGCTTTGACTGCTGTAACGTACAGGATATATAACTATGCAGGGTAAATAAAAATAGAAAAACATCATAAAAACAAAACAGTATTCTTATCAAAAGAGACGCTGAATGGAAGTAATGAGTTGAAGTTAGGTATCCAAATTACAGCTACTTTATTTGGTTGCCTTGTACTGTTTTGTCATGGTGGTTTTTTGGTGGAGGGGGGTTGTTTGTTTTTAACAGTGGTATTTTTCCACAAAGACACTCTCTATGTTTTGCTTGTGACACCTGTGTGCTAGCCAAAGGCCAATTCTAGAAGCTTCTCAACTAAAGTTCCTTGCAAGCAAGCTCATGTTCCACTGTGTGAAGTTGTTCTCCTCTAAGAACAGTGTCTGGTGGATCTTCTTGGCTTTTGAGATGAATACTCTCATTTGTTGCTGTTTGTTGTGAACTCCTTGCTGTTCCCTGAATATAAAGCACTGGCTAATATTTCCATTATCTGTGTTCTTCCCTGTTTTGGCAACTAAGTAGAGACACTTCCCTTTTCTAAACTCAGTTCAGTCATTCTCTCCAATGCTTCAGTCAAAACCATTATTTTGTTTATTCCTGAGTCCCTGTGCAAATCAGGGTAGGATTTGCACATATTCCTGTATCTCTAGTAAATTATCTCCAGTAGTTTCTATGTCACCTGTCACCCAAGGTAATGTTGTATTTTGCCTTGTTTTTCTGAATTGAATTTCTACCTCTTTGAAAGTCAAAATGTTCTTGGTTACTTTTCTGTTTCTCTCTGTAGCTCAATACCTGGAACTCAAATTATAGACATGAGATATTTTAACTAGTACGACAGTTAAATGAGCAACACATCTCACAAGTGCATGGGCTCAGAAGAAATAGTTTGTAATCTCAGGTCCCAAATAGGGTCAGTTCCAATTTAAATATTGATTATAAAGCTTTAGAAAAATGTTGGTATCTGTCCAGTAGTCTTGGCATCAAAAGATGCTCTGAGGACTCCTCAATTCTATAAAATAAAAGGAGATCTAGAGAAGGTCCACAAATGGCATGAGTTTTCCAATGTGCATTTTCTAAATCACACCTGCAAACAACAGCACTATGTCTCTTGTGTTTAAATGCCACAGTACTTCTGTCATTAATTTTAAAAGTAATAAATGCCTTCATTTCAAAAGAGGCCTGAAACACTCCTGCCATGTTCTGCAGGTGTGTCACATAAACACTGTATCCCCAGAGTTCATCCCAAGGGAATTTACTATGTGACATTAATAGTCATGAAGTAGAAATGATTATGATGAAATACTAGTATATGTGCTCATAGTTAATGGGGTGTGTAAAACACTCCAGCTGTAGTTTCTGATGGTGTGACTCAGAGTCAAGTCCTCATACAGGCTAGGCAAGTGCTCTACAACTAGTCTATATTGTCAGTACCTAAACATTTCTATTAACATTGCTCTGAAATAGTTCCAAATCAAAATAGTGAAGGTGACTTAAAATTTTTGTTTTGGAATGTTGGCACACAAATGCAATCCCAGTATTTAGGATGGGAACATGAAGACCAGGAGTACAAGGTCATCCCTGGTTGGCTACTTAAGAGTTTTAAGGTCAACTATGTCTAATATACACATATGACTGATAGAATCTGTTTTAAGTAAATACAATCACTAAAGCAATTATCTTTTTGAATAAGAAAAGTAACTTTCTTTGGGTTGTATTTCTTATTGTATGCAAAAATAGAGGATAATTTTAGAAAATAGTTTGTGGTTCTTCAATAATTACCTCTTTCTCAGGGCAAGAACTGCCTAACATTCTCTATTGAAATTAAGATTTCCTCAGTATTTCACAGTGGATCCACCATAATGATGTTCAATGTGTTACTATTTCCACTTAGAATTTCATATTTATGTTACTCAAAAGGTTTGTAACTAACTCATTATCTTTGAGCTTTAGTAGTACTAAAGCAAAAAATAAAGTCTTTATATTTCATTATGCTCAGATTTCTTTAACCATACAAACAACAGTTAGAAATGACCCATGATCTTGCCATAGCTTATTGCTATCCGGGGTGTAAAAGTGAGTTTTTTTTGTTATAAAAATGTCCAAATCTGTAAGAATGTATGAGCAAAGGGACGATTTGATGAATTATGCACAGAAAGACAAACCAGTGCTATGTGAAAAGCATCTTACTTGGAACTTTCTATGTACTTGAGTGAAATTGTCAGGGTCAAACAATATGTTTTAACCAAATGCTGTGTATTGTCTGTACATGTGAAGCCATTGAGTAAACTGTGTTGCAAAACATTTTTAAGTTCAGGATAGGGAACAACAATCAAATTTTTTTCATGTAGTTTGTTACATTTCTAAACCCCCAGTCTTCTCATCTACAAGAGTACAAACCAAAATTTAGTACAAACTAAAATTAGCATAGAAACTTCTCTATAGATATGTTCTCATGTGGAATGGTGAGATTTTATGTGCAATTTTGTGGAATGTTTTGTCTATTTTCTATTTTAAAATTATAACTGTGCCTAAAAGCATTTGCAAAATCATAATCATACATGTGGGCTGATATGTATGTGTGAATATATCTCCATGAATAAAATATCTGCAGTGTTCAATTTATTAATTACTGCAGAAAGATATTTGAAGTCATAAGATATTTTCTTAAATTGTTTCTTATTATTATTCTCTCATACCTTACATTACATTTACTGCAGTTTCCTCTCCCTCCACTTCTGCCAAGATCCACTCCTTCTCCTTTTACCTTCAAAAAATAAGCAGGCCTCACAGGGATTTCAACCAAATGTGACATAACATTACAATAAGACTAGATACAGACGCTCATATAAAGGCAAGAAGAGGTAATCCAATAGGAGAAAAAGGGTGTCAAGATCAGGAAAAAGCATCAGAAACACACCCTCTCCAACTATTAGGCGTCCCACAAAAGTACCCAGCTACACACAACCATAACTTATATGCAGACGACCTAGCTCAGATCCATACAGGGCCCATGGTGTGATTGTCACTTCAGTCTCTCTCATCCCCTATGAGTCTTGCTTAGATGATTTTTTGGGTCCTATTCTTAATTCTTAAGGTATCCTTGACTCTTCTGGCTCCTATAATCCTTCCCACTGTGGTTCCTGGAGCTCTGTCTCATTTTTGGATGTGAGTCTCTCCACCTGCTCCCGTCAGTTGCTGGATGAGGTCTCTCTGATGAAACCTGGCCTAAGCACCGATCAATGAATATAGAGAAATATCACTAGTAATCATTTCCTTGATTATTTTTCCCATTCTTGTTCATTCTATCCTGGGTCTCTGGCCTATTCAGCCATTCACACAGTCTGGAGTGGCCTCCCTCTTGTGTCATGGACCTCGTGTTGGGCCAGTAGTTGGTTGGCCACCCCCAGAAGTTGTGTGACAGCTTTACCCCAGCAAATGTTTCAGGCAGGGCAGATTGTAATTCAAAGGTTTTGTGACTGAGTTGATTTGCCAGTTCCACATCTAGATGCCATGCCTGCTGGCTGCTTCAGGCTCCATGGCTCCTATTCCTAAGAGTTTTCACTAAGGTCATTGTCATAGATTGAAAGGAGTTTCCAGTGCACTAGGTTTCCATATCGCCCCACCAATGTCCCCAGTTGCAGTTGTCTTGCCCAGTACTCTCTCCCTCCATCAATTCACCCCCAAGTAACAGGATGGCTGGGGCCAGTACACATAGATAGTTATCCCTGAGAAGGAAATGGAACGAGCTCTGTGGGTGAACTGAGGGTGGGTGGGGTGGATAATGATTTTCTTGAATCTTTGCTGTCACCTCTTGGTCAAGTTGCTTAGCATCTCAGAGAAATACAGATATAAGTTTTCACCTTTAAAATGCTAATGAGGAAGGTGAGTGAGGTGACTCCACACATGTCCTTTGTTGAAAGGGGTGAAGCTTATCCCAAGAATTGTCCTCTGACATCCACATAAGTTTAATGGAACCTGTTGATCAATGTCACACACACACACACACACACACACACACACACACACACACACACACACACACACACGGACATTTTAAAACTGTAAATGGAAATGAAAGTGCCTAATTCAGAGCACATTTTTACAAATTGGATGGATGACACAATGCATGTATAGTATCTAGGATATGGTAGGATCTTATAAATTATAATAATTAAGCCTCCTGATTTATGTTCACTTCACTGTCAGTGTCTCATTGTCAGTCATTTCAAGGAAGACTTCCTATTGCTCTTGTCATTTTCTTTCTTTGAATTTATTTCTAATTAACTGAGATTTAGTGGTTAAACAAAGGTTGGAATTGTCATCAAGAAATCAAACATAGAATATGATCATAAGTCAAAGGAAAAGTGCCTACTGCCAAGGGTAAAGAACCTCACTCCTTTCCTGTGGTCAGAAAAGTTTGGTTTCTGTACATGAGGAATAAAATGTATTCTGATTTTTTCTGGAAAGGAAAATTAACCCAGAAGAGTTGAAGATGGCCTCTGAACAAACTGGATTTGAACCCCCAGACCCACTTGGCCAGATGGTTTCATTAATTTATTTTTGGTGGGAAAATCATGATAGTTTGAAAGTGAGTACATAGAATAGAAATAATTTTAAAATTAAAACAAATTTAGGTATGTCATGAACACATGTAGGTAGATTTTACTTTTTATTTTCAATCACAAAGCATATATTTTTATCACAACATTATATGAACTGTGAAAGAATCCCTATAGACAGAGACTTTACAGGGCTATTTGTAGTCAAGAGTAATGTAAACAAAAATGACACCATAATGCCATAAAATCATCTGTAATTAGTCTGCGCTACTTACTGTGGCAACTGTTTAGACAACCCTTCTGCCACCATAGTGAGTGCAAAGGCTCTGAAACCTGCCTAATATACAGTTGTAGTGCTGTCATTGGATGGGAGCCATTTGAGAAAATCACATCTTGGTCACAAAATTGGTCTCTTGTCATTCTTGACTACATTACATCATCTATAATACATACAACATCTAAAGTATGCCATGATGGCCTATTTATATTATTGCCAAGGTTTTGACTAACAAAGTATTGTATGTTAGTAGTGCTCAGGGGAAAGCAAATTATATGTACATTTGAGTGCTCTGAAGTTTAGCACCTTTAATTCCCACGTGATTCAAAGTAAACAATATCATTATGTAGACACGCTAGTATTTATTTAATTACCCATCCATTGGTCTTGGTCTGAACAGCATGAAAATATGAGAGGTCTTTCTACTACACTGTAACTTTTAAAAATATGTTTGTTTTAAACTTAATTATACTTAATTTATGCTATTAATAATATTTAAAACCATCAAATTGAATTTCCTTTAATAAATCTGGATCTAGTTAATTTATTAAAGAGCCAAACTGAAGATAATTTGGTTTTAATGCATTATAAAAATTATTTGTGCTTATTTTTAGTTTATCATAACTTATGTATAAAAGCTAATGAAATATTTCAGTACATAAATCAGTATTTTATATTTCTTTGGAATTTAATCCATAAAGTCACTTGTCAGTAATAAACATTTTGTTTTTGCTAAATAGTAATTTACCTCCATGTTACTAATGTTTTGGAAACCTTTAGCAAACATCATTGGTGATAAATAGGAGTCTTTTTGTTAGTACCTATAGGTTAGTAAAGACTTCATAAAAACTGTAGGTGAATTGCATAATTATCTAAATGTGTGTGCATATTTCAAGACTATGGGATATATGCCTCACTAAATTGGAGTTGTGGAATGTTATACTTGGTCATATTGTTGCATGCATAAACAAGCTGAGTTTTCAGTGTACTTAGTGTGCTTGTCTTGATGTAAGCAAATAAAAAGGGGAGCTATCAGTTGGTCTCTCTTCTACCATGTCTGTTTAGAAGGGCATTACCTACAGCTCAACAGATGCTACCCCATTTCGTTCCTGTGGGCTTCTTTTTTCTTATTTTGTTGAGAGATTACTCACTGATCTAACTTTCTCTTTGTTTAACATTCCTTACCAGGAATTCGTTCTACTGTTCATAACTGATGGCTCAGAAGTCTGCCTTCCAACAGAGGTTAAATCACTTGTCTGAAATTACCATATTAGTAAGAGTACAGCAAGGATCCCAATAATGATTTAGCTCCTGTAATCAGTAGATTAAAATGTTCTGTATTCAATTTCAGTAAGGAGGTTTTTCATCCAACCTTTAAAAAATAACAACGTGTGTGTGTGTGTGTGTGTGTGTGTACCCTTCTGTATTCAATTTCAGGAGGAAAGTGTTTCATTTTATTACTTTTTAAAATAATTACCTGTGTGTGTGTGTGTGTGTGTGTGTGTGTGTGTGTGTGTGTGTGTGTGTGTGAAACCAAAAGCCATATCTGCATCTTAAAGAAAACTTATAGGCAGAAGCTAAATGAAACAGATGGAGGGTTTGTTCTCAAAGTGGGTCCTGACATTGGGGATTACTCAAGTTCTGCATTTGTACAGCTCACTGATTTTCTAGGTTTATGAGCACTAAGTTCAGACTCCTCAGCAAGGGCAGCTGAAAGCTGGATCTTACTTGCTGGATACTGAGCTAAAGGACCTGATTCATTTTGACAGAAATTGACTTACCTACCTGTGGGTCCCTGAAAGTTGGTTTTAAAAATGATTATTATGATAAGGAGCTACCTTATCATAATCAGTGGAACTACAGATTAATTTGTTTTTCAAGGGTTTTGTTGTTTGGGTTTGTTTTTTGCACAATCATGTTTGGGCTGGATTTGGGTATGAAAGATTCTCTTTGCCTCAGGTAAGGCTTTTGTTTCTGTGTTGTGGTACTTCATGATTTTGTTCATTTTTTAAATGTTATGTGTATGTCAATGTTTCTGTGTATGCATGTGTGTGTAAATGAATGAATGAATGAATGAATGAGTGAGTGAATGAATGAATGAATGAATGAATGCATATATGTGCAAATGTCCATCCATAGAGGTAAGAAGAGGGTAGAAGATCTCCTGGAGCTGGAGTTACAGGAGGCTGTCAGTCACCTGAGGAGAGCGGGGACTCTTAACTAGTTAATTTTTCATTAACTCTATAGTTTTGTTTGTTTTTCCTCCAAGTTTTGAGCTTTAGGGATATAGATAAATAAGTTCAAAATAAGTTATTTTGAAATCTGTGCTATTAATGAAATTTTGTTAATAATGACACTTTGCACTACACTTTGGCGAGGCTGACTAGCAGATTAAAAACTTCAATGACTGAAGAGAAATTGTAATGTTGCACTTTTGGAGCCTAATATCAACATACCTTCAGCTGTTTATAGCTCCCTCATGAGTCATTCCTTTCCCACTTACACATCTTACCTAACTCCAGTGTGTCTAAACAGGTGAAACTTTTTGGAAGGATTAGCAGAATACTAGCTTCCACCAACCAAAAGGTTAAGTAAGAATGTCTAACACATAGCACCTGAAGCCTATAGCAAATATTTCTCCTTTCTCATGTTTTCACATATATTTTTGAAAATAAGCTTGACTTATGACTTTCTTTGTTTTGCTTTTATTAGAAGTCCATGCAACTTTTACTATATTGGAATATGAAATTATGGGTAACCTAAATTTTTACTTCCAGACCATGGTTGTTGGTTCATATTTGGATACAGAATAAACTATTTCCTATGCCTGCTGAGGTTAGAGTTGTATTTTTTTATTGATGATGATAAAGATCCATTCTTCTTCCACATAATATGTTTTGATCATATCCTTTCCCCTCTCCAAACTCCCTATACTACCCCAATACCTAATTTTATGTTCATCCTCTCTCTAGAGAAAACTGAGTTGCCCTTTCCCAGGAGGCAAGAGTTGAAAGCATCTTCTTGGTTAGGAGTGGGACTTTGTCTTTACTTTCCCTTTCCCATGTTGGGCTTTTGTATGGTTTGGGCCTAGGCAGATCTTGTGCATGCTCATACTTGTGCTCATAAGTGTATCATTCCTGCTTTGTCTGAAAGATGCTGTTTCTTGGAGTCATCCACCAGCTCTGGCTCTTAATGTTTTTGCCTTATACTCTGCTTAGATCCCCAACCTTGAGTGGAGGGGTTTGATCAAAACCATATTGTTTAGAGCTAAGTGCTCCAAAATCTCCCACTCTGCAAATTGTCCAGTCTTGGATCTCTGTGTTAATTGCCATATAAGTAAAAAAGAAACATCTCTAATGAGTTCTGAGTGAGGCACTGATCTGTGAGTACACCAATTTATCATTAGAAGTCATTTTATCATTATGTTCCTTAATTTGTCACTGAGGCTGCCTTGCCTAAGAACAGAAAATGCCAATATCTGAATTACACAGAAAGCATCTCGGTTTTGTTGAAAGAATAGAAATGCAAAGTGCATATCTTTGAGGAAATAGAAAAAAGCTACCTATCCAGAAGCATATTTTTGTACTAACAAAATAAGTAATATATATATGTGTTTGCTAAGGATAAATGAAATTTTAAAATGGAAGGAGAGCTAATTATGAAAATTGAAGAAATCAAAACAAAACAGAAAATATATATGTGCATATAAAGGTAATTATTCGACTTTTGGTGGACAATGTTAATATTTTTAAAATATATATTTAGTTTAATTTTTATTTTTATGATTTTTTTGCCTGCATATATGTAGGTCCAACAAATGTATACAGTGTCCACAGAGGCTAGAAGAGGGAGTCAAAGCCCCTAGAACTGGAGTTACAGAGAGTGGGGAGATTTCATAAGGGTGCTGGAAACTGAACCTAGGTTCTGTATAAGAGGTGCCAATATTCTTAACTGTCCTGTTGAGCTGTGTCTCCAGCTCCGCTATTGCTATTCTTAGGCATACAAGTCAATGTTGGCCTTTTTTCTCTACAAAGGATGGAGTTCTCTTTGTCTTTATGTCTCACATTTCTCACATATTCAGTCCCAAAGAGACTGTCTTGTCAGTAGTAAGTGTAGAAAGGAGGTGGCAAAGAAAGGGGAGGGAAAACAAAAGTCCTAAGTGATAAGTGCCTGCACTTTCCCCCTCGGGCGCTCAGCTTATCAAGCCTTGACAAGTACTTAGCTGTGGTGAATGGAGAAAGTCTAAATTGCAAAGTTCACAGGTCTTTTTTGTTAATTATTGAAGTGGATATTTTAATTACAGAAATGGGATTATTCTTGTGACTGACTACAGGGAACTGAAGAACTGTGAAATGTGTCTAAAATTTCATCCAAATGCAGGAGAAAAAAAAAATAGTTCATCAACTAGGCTTAAGGGCCAGTGGAAGAAGGAAGAAGTTGACTTGTTGCTTCCTCCTATCAACAGTGCTAGTTAGTAAACAATTAAATACCGGCAGTAGATTAAAAACTCTGACTCATTTAAAGTACCTTCCTTTTACCTATATAACAGACAAAGCAATAGACAAATGAAGAAATGTCCACAACTGAATTTTATAAAATCACTAAGCCCATAGCAGGATTAGAAGACAATAGAGAAATGGCAGTGAAACATGGGAGAGCCTCATCCAAGTCTTTCCATAAACTTGAGAGGACAGAGCAGCCACTTGTGCAGCCAATGCAGCCTGAGCTGTCAATCACATTAAACAGCTGGTAATAATATAACACAGTTGCCGCGTGTCCCAAGCAACTCAGTGTTACTGCTATTTCTCTGTGTAACATTGGAATATATCTGCAATGACAGCAGCTTCTTTGCATCAGCTGTTCACGATTCAATATTGATGTTGGGTACATCTAGTTGCCTGACTCTACAGATATTCTGTAACCTGAACATTAAGAGACTTGAGGAAAAATAGATGGCAAATGTTCGGTATATGAAAACAGAACTCAAAAGCTCTGTATTTGATAAGTACAAACTAAAACAAAGCAGCATTTACCAGTGTAGTCAAATCTTTATGAATATCATGACTGAGTAACAGCATTGTGGTAAGATCCATTTCTCGAGACTTCTTTGATGCCTCAGACAGTGTAATCTATGTGTTGTAGCTCCATCTATGTCCTCTTAACTGTCAGGACTTGTATATGTATTATAGCATACTATGTACTCAGAATTTCACTGAGATAGCCAAACCAAGCCACATTTATCATAACCAGAAATGTTAACAATATATTTCTATGATTTATTATTTACTGTTTGCATATTCCAAACAAAAGCAAATATCACAAGGACAAAGTTAATACAAATGTTTTCCTTCATTTCTTTCTTTTTTTCAAAAAAGAAATGGTAGGGTAAATTATATGATTATTAAATAGAAGGATAGAATGAAGGATAGAAGGAATATTATAAAAACAGCTGGTATTATATGAGAACAGTCACAAGATAGATAGAAATATAAGATAAACATGTAATCTCATATATGAAACCATTTATTCAAGCATTAACCTGGATTTGAATTTTCAAGTATATATTTCCCATATTTTAGTAGTGTTTGAAAGATATTTCTGAAGAAAATATGTTTAACCTCTTATTATTTCATCATTTGCACACTTGTAACTATTTTAGACTCAAACATTAAGCATGTCTAGTATTGTTAATCTATCCCCTTATGCAAAATTGGCTGAGGCATACTATCATACATATTTATTTATTGTTAAGTGTAGATCTTGTATAGTTGACAGTATTGATCATGCCAAGTCAGTTTGTCAACACCTAATGTATCACTATGTTATAGCTTTCTTGACCCCATAAGCTTATGGTCATTCATAATGCAGAATTCATTCAGTCAGTCTAATTTCAAAAAGTCCCTATAGCCTTTAACAGGTCTAACATTGTTCGAAACTGTAAGTGCAGAGCCACATTCCTATATGCAGTAGTACAGAGGAAAATATTTCCATTTTAAATGGAAGCATACCAAGCAAACACAGTACCAAAACAAGACTAAAAGCCAGCAGACCGATATCAAATCTTGCAAACCCAACTCCTCCATCTGGGGATCACGACTGAATTATCTGTGCTCCAAAATATCAGGCAGCCCTGCCTCTCTACTTCTCCCTTGAGCCACTTCCATGTCATGCATGCAGATTTCCATCATGGATGTTACATGCCTCTAGCATATTCAACATCATGGGGTCTCCTGACAAATTCACTACTTCGCACAGCCTTGAAGTACTCTTTCAGAGATTCTCACTTTCACTCACATCTTTTGGCCTCCAACTGGGGATAAGTTCCACCACCTACCTTGCTCTTGTTTTCATCAGGATTCTAAAACCACTACTGTGTGAATGATGCTGCCAAATTTTGCTGCCAGGTCAAGATGGTGACTGCTCTCCTTAGAGCTCAGTTAAGTCGGTGTCTGTGTGTTTTAATTAAATGACCCTTGGAAACACTCCCCTCTAGGGTTGTTTTCAATCAAGAAACCCCTTAGTGACATTATCAGTTAGACTTTCTTCTTTCAAATGAATTTGAATTTCTTAAACAGTGAGTTATTTAATGGTTGAGATATTGCCCTCTTAACACCACTCCTAGTACCTCAATGTAAAGCAGATTTCTCTATACTAGTGCAATTTTTTCATTCACCAGCCTTTCTTTCTTTCTTTCTTTCTTTCTTTCTTTCTTTCTTTCTTTCTTTCTTTCTCTCTCTCTCTCTCTCTCTCTCTCTCTCTCTCTCTTTCTTTCCTTCTTTTTTTCTTTCTGTCAACCATTTATTCTTTGTCGCGACCTGCAGGACATCAACCTGGGGCAAGAGAGTCAGGGATAGGTAATGGGGACAAGAGATGTAGAAAGAATGACCACAAGACAGGATTCTGATCAAGTGGCAAACTTTACTTTTCTCAGGCTAGCTTATATAGTCAGGATATGGGGAAGGGCAGAATGGGTTGTTTGTGTACCAGGTGTTAGTATAGGCAGGATATTAGGAAGCCACAAAAAGGATGTTCGGCAGGGTTAAGAGTTTATGAGTAAGAGATCCAGGAAGGGTTGCTTAGGTGACTGAGCCTGTGGGTGGAGGCCTGGGTCAAGTTGTTTCTTTTCTTGAGCTGAGGTTCTAAGAAGCTGCTATGTAAAGGGTTAACTATGTGGACTGTCAAGCATGGCCTAGGATCTCATGCCAAGCCCAGAGATTTGGCACCCAACAATTTTTCTCTCATATATTATATCCCAACTGCAGTCTGCAGTTTCCCCTCTCTCCTCTCCTTCCAAGCTCCTCGTCCCACCTCTTCTCTCCTCCAGATCCACTCCTTCTTTTCTCTTCAAAGAAGAGTAGGTCTCCCAAGGATATCAACCAAACATGGCATAACAAGTAACAAACCCTACTCAGAAACCCTTATATCAAGGCTGAACAAGGCAACACAGTAGGAAAAAAATGTTCCAAGGGTAGGCAAAACAGTCAGAGACAGAACCTGCTCCCACTGTTAGGAGTTCCACAAGAATATCAAACTACACAATCATAACATAAAGTAGAAGATCTAAGGTCAGACCCATACAGATTACCTGGTTGTCGCTTTGGTCTCTGTTAACTCCTGTGAGTCCTGGTAGCTGATTCCAAAGAGGTTTTTCTTGTGGTATTCTTAGTTGTTTTGGTTCTATACTAGGTCTCTGAGCTACCCAGTCTCTGGTTCCTGGCCTTCCAGGCAGTGTCAAGCATGGGCTCCTGCTCATGGTGGGTAATGGTTAGCACTCTAGAATCTGAAAGGGAAAATTTTTTATATATATTCCCCAAAGATTTGCTGTCAGAGGCAAGGATCTGCACCTGACATCAGGGCTATTTAAATGTTTTTCATTGACATGAACAGAAAAGGGGGGATCAAAGTGAATGACTTTGGAAAAGGAAAATTGTTTCTTCATGAGTGTTTTAAGTAGTATGTTGATATTTTTAGGGTCAAAACTTAAATTCTAATAAGTAAAGATTTATAGAACACAAGTTCCAAAAGTAACATATTGTATAATTACCGAGTGATGAGCAGCTACATTTAACTTGATATTCAAAACAGATCTTGTTAACCTCCATGTTGAAGGGAAATCAGCAGTGAACTGGCTGTCACCTTGAAGGCATTTACACAGTGTACAGGTTAACTCTCTACTAATAAATGCTGAATTCAGCGGGTAACATGCACCTTTTGTAACTAACAATGAAACAGAAATTAATGCTTACTTATAACTAAATACAAGGTATCTAGTAACAGACAACGTAAACGAATAGAAAAATAGGAAAACACAAATCTTTTTTCTCCATTTTTTATTTAAATTAGAAACAAGATTGCTTTACATGTCAATCCCAGTTCCCTCTCCCTCCTCTCCTTCCTTGCCCTCCCACTAACACCCTACCTATCCCACACCCTTTCTGCTCCCCAGGGAGGGTGAGGCCTTCCATGGGGGATCTTCAGAGTCTGTCATATCCTTTGGGATAGGGCCTAGGCCCTTCCCTGTGTGTCTAGACTGAAAGAGTATACCTCTATGTAGAATGGGCTCACTAAGTCCATTCCTATGCTATTGATTAGTACTGATCTACTACCAGAGGCCCCATAGTTTTCTGAGACATCCTCACTGACACCCATGTTCATGGGATCCTGATCAGTCCTATGCTCGCTTTCCAGCTATCAGTCTAGGGACCA
Source organism: Cricetulus griseus (assembly GCF_003668045.3). NCBI lineage: Eukaryota > Metazoa > Chordata > Mammalia > Rodentia > Cricetidae > Cricetulus > Cricetulus griseus. Next base: position 136,437,466 of record NC_048598.1, read on the forward strand.
TGATCTCCCCCTTGTTCAGTTCAGCTGTTTCTGTGGGTTTCACTATCCTGGTTTTGACCCGTTTGCTCATCACTCCTCTCTCTCTGCAACTGGGTTCCAGTTCAGTTCAGGAAAACACAAATCGTGACGTGTTAAAATTTCAAACTAATGGGGCAGCCTTTAAAAGCATTTGCTTCTCTTTCAGAGGACTGAGGTTTGAGTCCCATAGCTTGCACCAGGCATCTCATAGCCACCTGTAACTCCAGCTCCAGGAGGGAATCCAACACACTCTTCTGTCAGAATGCTTGTGATGTGTGTGTGTCTGTGTGAGTGTGTGTTTAAAATAAAATCATAATAAATGAATAATAAAAAGCATTTGAAAGTGAAATGCATCTTACAATTTTAATGAAGCAGGCAAATTTTTAACAAAGACACATAGACTTAAATTAAGGTTTGATTTTTAGATACAGAGGAGATTGCAACATAAAGAGATAATTCATTCTGCTCTTAATGGCAATGGAAAAGTAAAATATAAATGACTAGATACCATTCTGCATCCACAGCAGGTGAAATATACCTTTTAAATTTTTTTATTTATTTACTTATTTATTTATTCTTCTCTCATATATTATATCCTAAATGCAGTTTCCCCTCCCTCCTCTCCTCCTAGCCCATTGCCCACCTTCCTTCTCCTCCATATCTGCTCCTTTTCCTAAATGTAACTTACTAATTATATCACATTCACAATTCAATTCCTCTTCCTTTTCCCTTCAGAAAATTCAGGCCTCCCAGGGATATGAACCAAACATACCATTACATTTTGCAATGCGTCTAGGCATATACCTCATATCAAGGCTGGACAAGACAACCCAGTAGGAGGTAAAGGATCCCCCACGCAAGCAAAGGAGTCAAATACAGTCCCAACCCTCTCCCACTGTTAGGAGTCCCACAAGAACACTAAGATACACAACCATAATATCTATTTAGAGGACCTAGGTTAGATCTGTACAGACTCCCTGACAGTTGCCCCAGTCTCTGTGAGCCTTTCATCACTGCACAGATCCAGATGAGTTTCTGCTTTTTGCTTTGCCTAATATATAAAATATATTAGCATAAATGTATAATCTCATAATGTAATGTAATACATTATGTAGCATAAATGTAATACAATCTCAAGGAGGAATTTTTTAAAAGTTTTTTTTGTATGTGTGTGTGCTTTTTAGTCTGAATAAAAATAAAACACTCTCAATATTAACTCTAATACAGGCACCAGAGAATAGCCAACAATGTGTGAAATTGAACAGCACCAATGAACTAGGATCAGAGAAGCTGCCTTAGCAGAGCTTGTAAGCTAAAAATCTTCCCTGTCACATTACTAAGTTTTTACATAGGAACAGACAAATTCATATAGCACAGAAAATTAACCAGAAGGAGTTCCTATTATAAGGGAGACTTTAATATACAACATAGGTTGAGTTCAATTCCTTGTCATAGAATGAACTATTAAATAGGGACACTGAGTCTATTCATTCATCAGAAACAAAGAAATAAAACAAAATCTAACTTACTCATCATATTACATTCACAATTCAATTTTATAGGAAGTAAACTTTCATTTCCAAAGTGAGGGAAAACTAGCCTTATTTCATGAGTCAAGCCTATACAAATAGAGACAGTCTATTATTTTGCCCATGAGAACATCTATTAAATAAAAAATGAAAAAGACTTGAATAACAGTATTATACTGATACTTTTTTAAAAAATTAAAGGAAAGGATGATTGAGCCAGGTGAAAAAGAAACAAAGGATGCTCATAAGCAATTAGAAAACAAAAGTATAGATGGCCATTTATGAAATCAAAAGCTACTCATGTTCACAATAACCAGCAGAGTGCAATCTAAAATAGCAATGAGCTATTACCTTATGCAATCAAGTGCATAAAAATTCAGAGCAGGAAAAATGTGACTGAGATGCAGGATAAATGATGCTCATGAGCTTTGCTGAGGTACATGTTTCTTTAGAAAAGCAACCAAGCAAAATCAGTTACAATGATTTACATGCCAATTTTCCATTAAAAAAATGCCCTGTCAAGATAATGTACATAATCAAAGACTATGGATGCAATGCCATCCTATGATGATGGTGATAACTAAATAATACTAGTGCTACTAATCACCCTCTAAAACTTAACAGTGATAAACTGTTGCTGAAGAAAACAGAGACCTGGAGAAATCTCTTACTCACTTGGAAGTTTCATTCTCCGGGAGTAAGCATAGTAACTTCCTGTAGTATGAAAAGTAATCAGTTTTCTTACCTTGCTGTGAACTCTGAGAGCTATTATAATGAGTGACCTAGAAAGACATGCCCACTGGTGCAACAGTGGCATGAACATCATGGAAGTAACCAACCACTTTCTAATTTGATTAAGGCCTCTTTCACAAGGTATAACCCATATCCGTCACAAATATTGGGGAAGAGTACCTATGGCTAGACAGACCATAGGTTCTAGAGAAGAACCTATTAATTTTATTCTACTCTTTGGACATAATATTAAATCAACTCTTAACAACTTCTCATTACACTCATAGATTGCAGCATTTCTCCAACCCCAGCAGAGAAGATTCTATTCATAGTAGATGGTGATTAACACAGAGACTCACTACTGGCCAAGCTGTAGAGGATAAGGAACATCTAAATGCTCAATCCTAAAATGAGTATCTATATTACATTCCATCCTTGAAATGCTCAGGATCATTGTGGAAGAGAGTGTAGCAAGATTGGAAGAACAGAAGTTATGGATGACTACAAGGAAACACTACTTCCAGGCATAGCAGGGAAGTTGCAAATATGAATGCACAATGGCTGTGATAATATGCGTAAATCCTATGAGAGTTCAAGCCAGACCACATCCTAGCATGGAAAGGGGAGTAAGTCACTAAGCTCCACCACTGGCAGAGGTGCTATTGGCAATTAACTGTTGGGAGGATTATCAGTTTCCTCTAAGAGTGTATGTCCTGTCAGAATGACCATACCTTGATTTAGGGAAAGTTCACATATACAAGAATATAAGGGAAGCACAAATTGGACTCTATGGATATTTAAAAGAAAGAGATAGAGAGAACATGAAGTTGGGTGGATAGAAGTAGAGGTGATTCTGGCAGGAGTTCAGGGAAGGGGTGAAAATTTTCAAAATACATTGTATGAAATTCTCAAGGAGCTAATGAAAAAATAGAATTAAAGTTAGGAGAAAAGCTGAAGAGAATTTACAATGACTATAACAGGCCATGTGAAATTTGCAAAACTCTTCCCATAGAATGATATGCAGAACAATATTATCAAGGACCTGTAAAATGTATGTAGATACATGTGTCTTTTTAATTCACTGCAAAAATGCAAAGGATTATAGTTTCTGTGAGTAAATGACTAACAGCAAAATTTCATACAAGAATAAGTCTAAATTTTATAGTTAGCCTTACTGCTGTAAATATCTTGCTTTGAGAAATAATGTTTTGAGGAGCTTTCAGGTGCTGGCTTCAAATATTTACTTTGTCTGTTTTCTTTTACAAGTTACCAGATAAAATTAGCTGTTGTTCCAAAATCACCATGAAGGAAAAAATGTATAAAATATTTCTTTTCAACAATTATATAAAACTTCTTATTGATTAATTGAATAAACATGATTTTGAGTTGATATCTACTGAAAATTCTAAAAATTCTCTGGTTCTGATCCCTTGCTCATAATATAGTGTTCCATTTTTAATGTTCAATATGTCTAAAGATGATTTAATTGTTTTGTTTTTCTTTTGAAGGCTTCAGGGTAGCTCAGTTTTATTCAGGTTGTGTTAACTGTCAGGCCCATGTATGTAGTTTAGCACTTATCTATTGTTATGATCATTCATCATGCAATTATTCAAATCTTGTCCCTAAACTGGTAAAAGAGCATACTACTAATTTATTGCCTTTGACTGTATCAACTAGTCATCCATCTCAGAAAAAGAAAACAACCTGTTAGTGTATTTTCTGCATAGGATTTCTAAGGTGTCTGGAACTTCCCAGAGGGAAAGATGCCATCAATACAGTACTCATTGTATCTTTGCCATCTGGGTTTTCAGATTCATTTGGTTTAATTCAAAGATTAAAAGACAGAAAAATTGGACCAAATGGTGGAATAAACCCCTGTGGAAAACACACTTCTGCTGTGATTATTTTTTAGATTAATTGACTCCTTAACTAGCAACTACACCCTGGGACTTCAGCTGCAATTAATGATTGATCCTCATAATACATAGATTCACTTGACCAGTACATGCTGGCAGTCAGTTTAACTGTTTCGTGTCACTGTAGCACACTCAAAAAATAAATCCATATTGCATCAAACTGTGTTGTAACTGCCAATGTTCATACTCTCAGCCTCATTCAAAGAAGCCTTTCTTTTCAGTGAATGGCTGTGGATGCAGAGATGTATGGCTGCTCAATGCTAAGACTAAGTGATGGTTGAGGGTCATTCCTAGGGAAGATATTTATACCACTCTATCAAAGCCACAGCAGCACTGTGGAAGGAGTGTGCAGACCACGAGGAGCTGGAATATAGGAGGAAAGCACATAAAATGCCATGTTATGAGCATGACACAAACACTGCAATCATGAACTTAAAGCAGCCATTTACTTGTGCTAAGTCTATACAAAATGGTCCTGTCTATAATCAGTTGTGGATAGTCATTACAGCTGAACCATTGGCTATTGATGAATTATCATAAAGGAACAATCATTGCCTTTGTTCATACAACCACTAGTGAGCCAGTCAGCTTCTAATAGATGGTATTAAACCCATGCCCACAAATGTCCCTGGTTAAACTCATTGTGTCTCAAAGCAAAAACAAATAAAAAGAAATGGCAACTGAAGGTTCTCCTTTTGGGTCAATGGCCTCTTCAACCAAGGATAATTGGTTAAGTTTACAGTACCAGGAATGAATTCTCTCTTCTTGAGCATGTTTGAGGCCCAATTAGACAGCTGTTGGTTACCCTCAAATCTCCAGATCATGTACATTGTAACTGAAGGAGTGGTAGTTGTCTGACATTCACCATGTTTCACATTGAACTAACTCAACTTTTGCCCATCTTTCCCAATGGCCAGACATAGTTTTCACTTCACACTCATAATTCACCCAATGAAGGAAGCTCAGATCATGAGTAACCCTTGACTTTCTCCTTGTCCACACCACCATATCTGGTCATATTTATAACTCTTTCATTCAAGCCTTCTCTCCATGCCTATTAACAAAATCTTACCTCGATGATCTTATGCAAGTTTATATAAACTTATATAAAATGTCACAGAATCCTCTTTCCATTCTTACTAATCTTCTCATCATTATATTTGCCCAATGAAATTCTCTCACGCAGAAATATCATGGTATTTCTGAAAACAAAGCACATATTCTTAAAAAGACAATTTGATTGATTTCCTATAGTATACATGGGGATAGTAATGCTTTAGCTCATTTTCATCTCTCAAATATTCTATAATATTATATTTCTGTCTCTAGTATAGCAATATACAGTTTACAGAAAATTTACTGTGGTATTTTCCAAGTTTATAATACTACTTCATTCTCATATTTTATTCTCCTAACTTAGAATTTGGCTCACAGACAGTTTTTTTTTTTTCTTGTGGTTTTTCGAGACAGGGTTTCTCTGTGTAGCTTTGGCACTTGCTCTGGAGACCAGGCTGGCCTCAAACTCACAGAGAACCACCTGCCTCTGCCTCCTGAGTGCTGGGATTAAAGGCATGCGCCACCAATGCCCAGCCACAGACAGTTTTTTTTTTTGTTTTTGTTTTTTTTTTTTAGTTCAAGCTAGGGAACAAGGTTGTTTCACATGTAAGTCCCTTCTCCCTGTCCCTCTCCTCCTCCCCATCCCTCCTCCCCCACGCCCAACCTTCCCCCCAACCCATCCATGCACCACTCCCCAGTCAGGGTAGGGCCCTCAACCGGGGCTCTGCAAAGTCCACCAAATCTTCCTGTTCTGGGCCTGGGCCCTTCCCCATGTGTCCAGGCCAGAATGCATCCTTTCACATGGTATGGGCTCTCAAAGTCCCTTCTTACACAGGGAAAAATACTAATCCACTACCAGAGGATCCCTGGAGTGCAGAGGCCTGCTTATTGACATCCATGTTCAGGGGTCTGGATCAGTCTTATACTGACCTCCCCGACAGCATCTGGGGTCGATGTGCTCTCCCTTGTTCAGGCCAACTGTTTCTGTGGGTTTCTCTAACCTGGTACAGAACCCTTCAATCTTCATTCCTCCCTCTCTTCTAAATTCCAGATTTCAGCTCAGACAGACATCCACAGACAGTTTTTTAAAAAGCTTTTACTTTTATTCAAGGAATATTTTCTTTACCTTGTTTTTGTTCTCTACAGAAATTTTGACTAATTCTAGTGTTTTCTGATCTTACTCATTTTCTTGACTTATAAATTACAGGGTTCTTGTAAATAATGAGTATATTTGCAGATATGTAAAAGTAGGAATAAAAATATCACATTCAACAATTTAGATTCAGATAAATGTGGTTATAATAACCACCCTAATGCAAATGTAACTACAAAGTATTAATCCATATGAAATTTAATTTCTTGGGATAATAAAAGACAAAGTTTCTATGAAGATGACATTAGCTGCCCTTTTTTAAGTTTCTTCTAAAATAACTTGTATCAAAATATATACTCAAGAGATCTTAGCTCCATCACTATTAGTTTGGGATTCTACATTGTCTTGAAAACCTGCATATCCCATAGCATATACGTGTCATAGGAACCCCGGAAAAGTATAAAAGATTAAAGTAGGAAAGTAGCTCATTCTTCAGAATACAGAAACTGAAATATGTGGGAAGTTCAGCCTGTTTTCCCGAAATTCCCTTCCCATTCATCTAGTGATGGTTAAAGTCTTGCCATACTACACATCCTCTTGATGGACTTGTTCCTAAAGTGAAGGCATATAGCACACATCAGATGCTCTTTTTTTTCTTGGAATGACTTTAATCTGCAAGTATCTGACATCTTTAATCAAGTAAAATGTTTCCAGAAAATTACCTCAGTTATAAATAATAAGCTCCCAAAGTTAAGAGTAAAAATAAATTCCCTTAAGTAATTATTGTGATATATATGGGTAGCCTTACAGAAAACTGACACTGGTCATATCACTAAGAGATTTCTCTTACTTAGGATTGATTTATTGGGCCTTTAGTGAGTATTTATATAGCTTATGTTGCTTTATAGGAATAAAAGTCTGACTAAAATAAAGGTCCTACACACATAATGAAAGACTTAATAAGAAATCTTACAAGTTATATAATTTAGTTATATTTAAGACACAATTTTGTATATCCAGTAAGCATTTTTTAGTTCTTATCTTCTTGTATATTTGAAAATCTTACCCACAGTTAAATTATTTAACTGTTTGGTTGGGGTTTTTTGTTTGTTTGTTGTTTTTAAAATCACATGCTTCTTACTAATTATTTTAACGAATGCTTTTTCTCTGTAGGTTACTATAATTTCTAGAAGTTTGAGTTTTTTATATCTGACCAATAAAATTAATATGAATATATTTTAAAGAAAAATAGTTCCTTGGAATGTTAAAAGAGTATAATTTATTTGACATCTTAATGAGTTGTGTTCAGCCTAAAAGATCTATCTATCCCATGACTAAGCATCTACTAAGACTTGCATTTTCCCTTGTAGAAAACTTGTGCAGTAACTTTGATGGGTCCTCAACTCAGGACCTCCTTCTTGGTTATCTGTAGCCTTTGTAGCAATACATCACAGTTTAATAGTTCTCACAGTGTAATCCTTGCTTAAGAAACAACTGTTTGTAGCCAGGCGTTGGTGGTGTACACCTTTAATCCCAGTACTTAGGGCACAGAGGCAGGCTGATCTCTCTGAGTTCAAGGCCAGCCTGGTTTATAAAGCTACACAGAGAAACCCTGTCTCAAACAAACAAACAAACAAATAAATAAATAAAATCTGTTTGAAAAACAATCAACAGTTGTTCCTTGGGGAACTTTGGTTTTGTTTGTTTGTACGTCTGTTGTTGCTTTTTAGGAGTAGTTGTTTTTGCATTTTTTCCACTTCTTGAACCAAACCAAGGGCTTCTTCCTACTAGGCAAGCAATCTCCCACATTAAGTTCATTTGGGGCAATTCTTAATGTATTTTCTCAGTGCATGTTTTTCTCAAAATGTCAGATTCCCCAACTATCCCTTCTATAATGTCTAAAGAATTTGCATTTGAAATGTGTTTTAATGATGGATTCCCCAGCTAATCGGCTGCCTGACACTCAAGGGAATGCCAAAGACCCCAAAAGAAACAATGTTGATCCTTGAATGATACAGTGGTCTTTAGAAAAATCATCACCTGTGGTAGGAAGGGGTAGCAGTGGAAAGTAACACACTATGCGCACAATCTCTCAGGCTTTTGGGAAGTCATGGAAAAGAAATGATTATAAGAATAATTGGATCATTTTCATAAGCACTCTAGTCATACCATGATCAAAAACTTAATGAAAGGATCACTGTAATTAACCACTACTTGAGAGTACTGAGAGTAGAAGATCTCTTTAAGAAACTATGAAGAGCTTTCTATTTGGAATCACAGCAGGGACTAGGACAAGGGACTCTACCTGTTTAAAGTAGAAATTTGAGCTGGCAATTTATAAAGTCAAAAACTCTGAAACTCTTAATTTCCTTAAGCAGTCTAATAGAGAAATAGTCTGTTCTTTGTAGAGGCTATCATGTCCATCTTCTTTGAAATGATACAGAAAATTCTTGACTTTGAGGCAACACATACCCCACAGAACACATTGTTGGCTTTCAATCATAGCCAATAGATACTTCCTTAATTCACTCTATAGCATTACTTTTCCAGAGTTGGAAATGGACACTTGCAATCCTAGTGTTCAGAAGTGGAGGTAGAGTATTACTGGAAATCACAAGACATCTGATCTATACAGAAAGTTGCAGGCCAGCTGAGGCTATATAAGACAGCAGAAGCCTGTCTCAAACAAGGAAAGAAACAAATGTGCAAACAAACAACAATAATATTGCTTTTCATTGAAACTGTTATGTTTTTTTAAAGAGAGAGAAAAAGCTGTGATTCAAAAAGTAGACTCTAGTAGAAGTTATTACACTGTGTGTAGAATGAGATCCTAAGACTATTGAGTTAAATATGATGGATAATAAAATTGAATGAGCTTGTGGATCGAGGAGATCAAGTGAGAATGAAAAGTAAAAGCTCATTGACATGTAAGCACTCTGGCATGACGGGCTCTTACCACCTTGGAGGCAGTGGGGAAGATAGAGCTCCTACTGAGTGAAGAGTAACTGCCATTATTGCAGTGCAGAGTGGTATAAAATATATAAAATAGATTTATGGGCTTGCTAAGGTGAATACCAGATAAGATACAGAAATTACAATACCTGACCCTATTCTGTATAACTATTTGGAGGATGTTCCACTGTCTAAAACAGTAAGAATACACTCATAAGTGAAGTAAAGACATCATTGAGAATCTCAATGCTCACAGTTCTTTCTAAACAATGCTGATGCTATTATGTAATTGGACTTTGCATGATTAGTGGGCATGACAATTTCTCCAGGTCATAGATATCAGATGATAGTGTTTAGCTGTCTCAGGCAGGGTGAGTATACTCATCTATATTAATGACTAACTTGATGCATCCAGCACTCTAGGCTCACAAAAATTATAAAAATTCTCAGGATATATTATCCCTGAGGAAAAATTAAGTAGATAGCCACTAAGTATTATACAATATATATTGTTAAAGGCAAATATATACAATAAAAAGACTAAATATGAACTGGAAAAAAACGATACTTGCTGAGGCAATTTCAGAATGTGCTTATAGTGACTAAATGGACAACTGAACTCTGCAGCATCATCTTGAGTCTGTTTTATGATGAGTCAGTAACAAAACACTTTCTAGGAAGAACGTGCATCCATTTACTTACAAAACAATATACTGGAGAAAAGATACCCATGGAACATTTTAGAGACATTACTTGCAGGATCTGTGTTGATCTAGATGTGCAAAATTCTTCAGTGTACCTGTTGCCATGGTATTATCTTGTCACAGGACATTCCACGTCACCAAGAAATTGTAGCTTTGTAGAATGATAGAAAGGGCTTTTGAAATGTCAATATAATCTCTAAAGATAGAATCCAGTGAGAAGAAGGTGCGTCTATCAGTTTATAGTGAAATTCTAAATCACTGATCATAATTACATGATGATCTCTTTTTAAAGCAGAATTCATGGGTCTAAGAAACAAGTGACCTCACTACCATCACACCCCACTGAAATCAATATGGCTCTTCCCACTAAGCTAGGCTTTGCCACTTTTAAAGACCCAGTTCCCAGAAAAGGAAAATCTGTTACTAAGTGACACAGGAAGAATTCCATTAATCTCTAAGCCATGTCCATTAGTTGTTTTAGTCTCCATATCAACAAACAACACATAAGAAGAGGCACTGTCTGGAAACAGACAGCATATACATTTCACAGAAATAAAACATAGCAAGACAGCAAAGAAAGGGATGGATGCCCACTTCCTTTTTTCATATTCTCTCTTTCATATTGGGTGGTAAATAAGTCAACTCATCAAGCATGACTGAGAAAGGTATGGTGACCAATTATCTCTACTTCCTCTGCATAGATGTTATAATGCCCATACTAGGAAAGCTGCCCATGTAACACAATATACAAGGCCATGGTATGAGAGTTCTTGAGAAATAATAGTACAAGGAGATGATGGATGTGATCCCACCAGAGATTCTTGCAGAAATTTCTTCCAGGAAATGAGACGACCCAGAATCCTGGCTTAGACTCTCTCAGCTAGAGCCATCACATCTCACAAGTAGATCTGAGTAATTATTCTAGTTCAAAGCCAGATCTGGTCGGGACTACAGCTCTCATTCCTCTTGCTGCTGAGAGTATTGCAGCTAATGACTATCGGCCAATTCCCTTTCTAGAAATCATTGCAGTCCAAACACTGCTTGTGCTTTCAAAGGTCCTATAACCTGGTGGGAAAAGAATTAATTGAGCCACAATGTTGGCTTTGAAGATGTTACACAGTATATTTGTTATATTGGCATATCTCTTAGTTTCTGATTTATGTCATTCCACCTATGAAAAATACTTTTATTTAGTATTTATTAATAAGTAAAGATGGATTAATGAGTATATGAATATGCAGTATATGCCGAATATATATTAAGATATGTCTAAGTGATATATGTGTATTATTTAAATGGTGTGTACACACAGAACATATTTAAAATGTACATTTATATGTATTTACAATCTACTTCTAACATTTGATTTGCTTTTATAAATCTTATTCAGGATTGCTGAATAAAAAACTCATGAATGATTCTGACAGAAGCTCTGCCAATAGAATGTTTAGAATTCTATTATAGCAAGATTAGATTCTCAGAAGGCTAGTGACCCAGGACCCAAATTAAGTGCAGACCAGGATAATGGATTCATAAATGGTTGTCCAGATCTAGGTCATTCCCACCTGATCCTGATCACATCACCCCCCAACAAGAGAAGATCTAGGAATATATCTGAAAGGGGTCACTGGATGGGGATAACGCTATTGCTTAGTTTGGATGTGAATGTCCCCTTAGGCTTGTGTGTTTGAACACTTGTTCCCAGCTGATTACAGTGTTCCCAGAAGTTGTGGTAGGTTTAAGAGGTTAAGATTAGCTGGAGGAAATATGTCACTATGGGCAGGTTTTTGGAGTTTTATAGCCTCCTCTCACTTCCTAGTCTCTCTCTCTCTCTCTCTCTCTCTCTCTCTCTCTCTCTCTCTCCTTTTCTCTTTCTCTTTCTCTTCCTCTTTCTCTCTCTCTCTCTTTCTGTCTCTCTCTACTTATATGAGTGAATGAAATGTCATCAGTGGGCCAGCATAGCCTCACATTCCTGCCTCCATGATGAACAGTATCTTGTCTGGGACTATAAATTCTCTTAAGTTGCTTTTGTCAGTGTATTTCATCACAAGAATAAAAGGAAAGTAATATAGCTATTAATGATTCAGAGACCGAGGAGCCATCATTGTTATGTCATCAGCCAATTGTTACTGGCTAATTCTGAGGGAAACGTTTTTAACAAGAAAGAAAATAAAATTCAAGTGGCTAAACTGAATTCAGTTTGCTAGTCTGCTGTTGGATTAGGTTTATGTGAAGAGCTAATCATTGTGTGAATATTTCATAAGCTTGAGAAGCCCCAGAATCCCAACCTATTAGGATCAGACAGCATATGTCTCTGCTTGGACAGTGGAGTGAATTTGAACTGACAGTCCTTAATCTTCCACAAAAAGCAGCAGTTGTTCTGTAAATTTACAGTACTAAAATTAGAGGCCTGTGAGGTAGGTGTGAAAAGATTCTAATGTTGGAAGAAATTTAAGTAAAAAACTTAGAATGTTGCAAAACAAGAAATCAAAGTGGACTGTCATGTAAGTCACATTTTTAAAAGACTATCAAAAGAATTGAGGAATTTTGCATTCTGACTTTTCTTTTGCTCCATCACTAGCTATAACTTCACTACTAGTGTTGACTTTTTATTATTTTATACATCAAAGGAATCTTTCCTCAGGAGCTGTGACTTTTTTAGCATGCCATGTCCCATATGCTCACATCCTTTTTTATTATGCATATGTACACACTGTAGCTTTTCTTCAGGCTTTCACTTAAAAGCATTTGTCATCTGGAGTCTTTGATAGCCCTAAAAAAAGGCCAAATGCCTCATTTGTACTTATAATGAGAGTTGAGAGCATATAGGGTCATGAAATAAAGGTTAGAAAACCCATGCACTCAATGGGAGTTATTAAGAAAAGGCCCTAATACTAAAAATTATATATTGATAGTAAAAGCTAAATTGTGTTGACTCTTTACTGTGTTCTTGTGATTTTTTAAAAATGTATTCTTCTCTCATATATTACAACCCAACCACAGTTTCCTCTTCCTAACTCCTCTCAGTTACCTCCCCCCACCTCCCTTCTCCCCAGATATACTCCTCCATTTATTTTTAGAAAAGAGCAAGTCTACCGGGATTTTAACTGAACATGGCATAATAAGTTACAATAACACTAGGTGCAAACCTTTATATTAAGGCTGGACAAGACAATCCAGGATGAGGAAAAGGGTTCCAAGAGCAGGCAAAACAGTCAGAGACACCCTCATTCCCAATGTTAGTCTTAAAAGAACACCATGCTAAACAACCATAACATATACACAGAGTAGCTAGCTCAGACCCATGTCAGCTCTCTGATTGCTGTTCTCTGTGGGCTATGTTCCTGTGGTATTTTTAAACCCTCTGGTTCCTACAATCCTTCCTCTGCCTCTTCCTTGGGATTCTCCCAAGATCCACATAACGTTTGGCTGTGGGTCTCTGAATCTGCTCCCTTCAGTAGACATTTTATTTTTTTTGACCAGGCACGAGCTCCCTCTAGTGGCTTGGGCTATTCCCATTCCCTACCCACCCCTGTAATCCACTTGCAAAATCTATTCTATTTCCCCTTCCCAGGGAAACTCATGTATCTCACCTTGGGACTGCCTCGTTATTTAGCCTCTCTGGGTTTGTGGATTGTAGCATGATTATTATCCTTTACATAACAGCTAATATCCACTTATAGGTGAGTACATACCATGTTTGTCTTTCTGGGTTTGGGTATCTCACTCAGTTTGAATTTTTCTAGTTTTATTCATTTGCCTGCCAATTTCATGACATTCCACTGTGTAAATGTACTATTTTTTCTTTATCCATTCTTCTGTTTGGGGAAATCTACGTTGTTTCCAGTTTCTAGCTGTTACATATAAAGCTGCTATGAACATAGTTGAGAACATTTCCTTGTGAGAGGATGGAGCATCTTTGGTTATATGCCCAACAGTGGTATAGCTGGATCTAGAGGTAGCTATAGTCCCATATTCCAAAAAACTTCCATATTGATTTTCATAGTGGCTGTTCAAGTTTGCATTCCTACCAGCAATGACAGAACATTCCCCTTGCTCCACATCCTCACCAGTATGAGTTGTCACTAGTGTTTTTATCTTAGCTTCAAATTATCTACATAATAGAAACAGAAGTATTGCCAAATTCATTTTATGAGGCTGTAGTCATTCTTATATCCAGACCAAAGAAAGAAAGAGAATTGCAGACCAATTATCTCATGAAAATAGATGCAAACATAATAATTACTCCACAAACCAAATGCCAGAAGACATCATATAGATCGTCCACCATGATCAAGTAGGCTTCATCCCAGAGGTATAGGGACAGATCAACATAAGGTAATCAGTCAATATAATCCACTGTATAAACAAATTGTAAGAAACAAAACACATGATCTCTTTATTAAATGCTGAAAAAGCATTTGACAAAGTCCAAAACCTATATGATAAAAGTCTTAGAAAAAGTAGTGATGCAAGGAACATACCTCACATAATAAAGGCAGTTTGTAGAAAACCTATAGCCAACATCAAAATAAATGGAAAGAAACACAAGACAATCCCACTAAAATTAGGAACAATACAAGGTTTTCCACTCTCTCAATGTCTATTCAATAAAGTACTTGAAGTTATGGCTAAAGCAATAAGACAAGTGAAGATCTAATGGTTACAAATTGAAAAGGAAGAAGTCAAAATATCTATCACTGTTCACAGATGATATGATAATATAGATAAGGGACTATGAAAATTCTACCAGAAGATTACTATAGCTGATAAAAACTTTCAATGAAGTGGTTAGATACAACATTAACTAAAAAAAAAGCAGTAGCCCTTTTATATACACATGCTCATGTTTTATGAACTATCTCATTTATTAATCCTCCAACAGCCTGAGTAATGTAATATCATTTCACTGATAAGGACAATCACTAAAGTTAAATAGTCTTTCAGAGTTATACAGCTGGAAGGATGTTAAGTGGGCTGTGATGGTAATTAATAGCAAGTGTTTAATTCATTCCTAAGAGTCTATGCTGGTTGAATTCAGTTTCAGTGCTTTGATTTTTCTCTGTCTCTGTCTCTGTCTCTGTCTCTGTCTCTCTCTTTCTCTGGCTTTTTTTCCAGATTGTAATGTAATTGTAACATTTCTCTCTTCCATTTCTTCCCTCCAAAGCCTCCCATAAAACCCTCCCCACTCTCCTCCATATTAATGGCCTCCTCTCTCATTGTTAATAATTGAATATATTCATTATGAGAAAACAATTAATGTATGTATATAAGAATGTGTGTTCCTAAAAGTAACCTATGAGTATATGTAACATTAGTTGTATGTGTTTTCAGAGCTGGCCATTTAGATTTCCTTCACTTTCATGAAATTTTTTCTAAGTGGCTGCTAGAAAGGAGGTTGAAAATGTAAGAATTTCTGTACTGTCTCAACAAATCTGAAGGAACTACCAATTTTTAGATTTTTTATCTGGTTGAAAATTTCTTTGTTATTGATTTTTGTCAGCTTAATCAAGCACTCAAATCACTGCCATCAGTAGACCGGGCATAGGTTTGCAATGCTTTAGAAGTTGTACATCTTGTAACATTGTCACTTGCCTGTTTTTATTTCTTCTAGACTTGGATGATCCCATAGTAACTGTTCATCAAAGCATAGGTGAAGCTAAAGAACAATTCTACTATGAGAGAACAGTGTTTCTCAGATGTGTGGCCAATTCCAACCCCCCTGTGCGCTACAGCTGGAGACGTGGTCAAGAAGTATTGCTACAAGGATCTGACAAAGGCGTGGAGATTTATGAGCCCTTCTTTACCCAGGTAAGAGATTAGGAACAGTATTCCTTCCCTATCTAACTGATAATTTCTTTACTCAACATATTCTACAAATCTACTCTTTTGTAAAAACAGTACATGTTTCATTGAAAGACAAGTACACATAGATACAAAAGACAACTGGTTTTATAAGTGATGTTAATTTGAAATGCTGATTCCTGTAATCATATTTCTTCATCAGTACCTCAGTGTCCATTTAAAAAGCATGAGTCTGTACTTCACTGATAGGTTTGATTAAAAACATATTTTAGAGGCATAATTGTAATTTTCCAACATTCAATGACAAATTATTATTTTTTCTTTAACTACTGTTATTACATATATATGGATAGATAGAAAATATATATATGTGTTCATATATGCAGCCTGATATCTGTTTAATGTTGCTTCTATGTATATGTTGTCATGTTGACCACTTGATATTGGATCACCAATTAGGATCACCATTGTAGAAGATTAACTCTTCCTCTCCCTTTAGTCATTAATTGCCTGTAGCTCTTATTTGAGTTTAGGGCCAATGAAATTGTCGCCTTCTGCAGTTGCATGTCTATCATTGTTATCTTTGCTTGGCTTTTGTTTAGGCAGCCATGTTAAATCACGAGTGTAGCTTGCCTTTCCTTTCTAAGAGTTACAGCTCACAACTGACCTCTTGATCCTCTGGCTTTCTCTGCCCCTCTTCTACAATATTCCTAAGCTTCAGGTGTGCCTATTGAGCTTTAGTTGTAGCAACTGGCCCTAGGAGACCCATGTTCAGCAGTTCTCTGCATTTGGCCCAGTTGTTTTCTGTAATGGTAACTATCTGTTAAAAAGATAAGCATCTTTGAACTGTATATATTTGTGGGTATAAGTGCTTAGAATGAAGTTGGGAACATTACTGGTTTAATTAAGTGGCTGTGTTTCAGAAGCCATTCATGGGATCCCCTCTGCTAAGCAGTCCTAAAGTCTAATTAGACAACTGTTGGTTACCCCCAAGTTATGAATACCACAATTGTACCTCTATGGATATCTTGCTGTGGTGGTCATTATTCTGGCTTACAGGCATCTGAGCTGTATAGAACTACTACTAGCTGTTTTTCTCCCTTGGCAGATTACATAGCATTTTCATATACCATGAAAACTAGTTTTGAGAAAGATTTCCACTAGACCCAATTAGATTCCATGTAGCCCTGTTTCCAAAATACATTTAGTAATAGGGTCTTATATTTAATTTCTTGGAGGAAACCATGGGAAACAGCAATAACTTACATTGTTTGGGGAATCTCTTGGATTCATCTGACCAAATACTGGAAAGGTTGTTTATTGTGTCTAGTACTAAGATTTTTTCTTAGTCTATAGGTCTTGGACAGGAGGAGTAATATTACCTCTAATTATCATAACTTCATTTAGACTATATATATATATATATATATATATATATATATGTCTACACATATGCTTGTATGTATATGCAATTTAGTCCAACCAAATAAGTTCTATATAATTTCTTATAAAGAAATGTCCCATCATGAGCTGGACTTAAGCCATGTATTCTAATGAAATTTTGGGGGTTTCTTTCTTGACTGGGTTATATTTGTTCTGCTTTATCACAGGCATCACAAATGCAAATGACTGCTGAAACTAATATAGCAAAAAGACTATGTGACTGTGCCTGGGAGAATGAACTAAGATCTGATAGGTCCTGCAGGGAGCAGAATGTGTACTCCTACTCTTTAGAAAACAGCATCTGCTGCTGCCAGGTGTCTCTATTTGGACCCTGGGCTACCATTTTGAAACTCTGCTTGAATTCAAAGCTTCTGTAGGATTGATCCTGTGGCACATATAAGTTTTATAGGATTTTACAAATGAGTTACAGACTATTCTGTTTCTCCAAAATTTTGCTAATTGATGAAAATTAGAATAGATGAGACATTCAGGTCTAATTGTAACCTTCAAGAACATGTTCATAATACAGAAAAATAGTCACAAAGAGAAAATGTTTACCTACAGGTCTGCTTAACAGCCACCAACATCCTCATTTGTAGCTGGTAATTGCCAACAAATTTGAAACTACTGTGATTTTGCCATCATCTTGTAGTGGAAAGCAATGCAATTGCTTTTGGTTAAACTTATTTATTTTAATATGATAACATTTTGTCGTGTTTTAATTTAGAAATTCATCTATTTTTCTCTGCATTAGAAAGTTAAAAATCATATACTTTAAAATACAGAACTTTGTGGTTAAAAGCACTATTTGTCTGTTTTCAATGTTGCTTTACACTTGAAATTAACTATGTTATAGTATTACAATATAACCTAAGCCCATATTTCCTTTGTGTGATGACTTTGCTCTTTCATATTCTGTTACTCTTTTTTGTGGATATATATATATCCACAATATATATATATATATATATATATATATATATATATATATTCCATGTATTAGTTTCTACAGATATTTTCCCACTACTGCTAAGAATACATTATGATTAACAATCTTTTAATAATAAAATGTTTATATTAAAGTATGTCTCAATCAGGCTCTGATCCTATAACAACAATCTGTGTACTTTATTTAAAATTATATTTCTCACAATTTTAGACACTAGAAAGTTCAACATTAAGGTATTGGCACCCAGTAAGGGCATTCTAGCTACTTTGTAACAAAGAAACAAAAGGTCACTCCTATGATTGATGCACATACTCCTAAAATAGAGGAATAACTTTATATAATATATATATATATATATATATATATATATATATATATATATCGGACATTGATGTAGCTGCTCTGTAAAGGTGCCATCTCCCAATACTGTCACAGTGACACTTAATCCAGCATCCATTGTGGAGAACACAGACAAACTACTATGGAAATCTTTAGTTCTGTAGACTAGGACTCCTGTCATTTATAATGCTGCAAGTTAATCTTGATCTGCCATGTGCAGGGTATGGGAAAGGCTCCTCTCTTCCTGAGAGATATACATCATTGATATATAAGGAAGTAAGTGGCTAAGGGAAAGAGGATTATAATGCAATGAAAAGCAGAAAGAAGTTAAAATGGAGGCTAACAAAATGGTATAGGATCATGTACAATGTGGACAGTAGCATCAGAAATAATAATTAAGCAAAGTAATTCCCCTAATGATATTTCATGCCTGCAATATGCTACACAGTAATTTTTCTATGTGGAGAAGAGTTTACTGTGAAGATGGGAGGGCATCCTGGGACAATACTGTATAAGGATTCAGATGAAAGTTCATGTATTTTAATGTTAGGAAATTAAACTTCTGTGGAAGATATTAGATTTTCAATATTAATGCTATTCAATAATGTCTTATTTTTTAATAAAAATAATTTCAAAGATGATGAGATGACTATCTTGTGTGCCTATGCATACAGGCTAATAACAACATCAATTTGAGCTGAATATTTATTTCCCAATCATCTTGGGTAACAAAATCTTATTTATAGTTTCTTGCACTTATTATTTCCAAAATGAAATCAGCATGTGTTTTTGAGAATTATATGAAATCTCAGCCACATAATAAGTTTAAGATGAATAATTATCCTTTTCAATTCTCTACTCACAAATGAAGAATGGGAAAGGCAAGCATACACACACACACACACACACACACACACACACACACACACACACACACACATATACATGCATATATATATATGCATATTTGAGGTACAAATGACTATAAATTGGAAAGTTAGCTTTTCCCAGTAGATCACGATAATGATACATATATTGGGAATAATATTTACAGGTCTGGTTTATTTTGAAAGTAACTTAAAATATCATTGCAGGTTATAGGTATTTTTGGTTTTTATTATAGAATGCAATACTGGAATAGCACAGACTAATATATAATTATCTTCTTATTTATTTCAAAAACAGTTTTAGTGGGTTTTATTTACTGGCAAGTATAAGATACATTTAAATTTTAATTATAAAGTTTCTGTGTGATTGCCAATAAATGTGAGTTTAAAATTTAGAAGTTGCATATTTACTTGCCATTTTCCTAGAATGTTTATAAAAATGTTCCTGATATGATGTTGTATATAATAATTACATCAACTAATCATAAGGCTGAACATATTTACATCAATAACACCATCAGTTACATTAAGGCTCATTAAACTAAGTATATACTTATAAAATAATCAAATCAAAATTTCTTTTAAAAATGTGTAGAATTTCACATGCAAAATAATCCTAATATCACAGAATATTAAATTTGCATGAATGGCAAAATAAAAGTAACGTTATGTGATAAAGCAGTTTTAAATGATAAAATCTAACTTATACTTAGTAATATATGCACATGCACACCAATTGAAATTGTGCATATACAGTATCTATATACACATTCATATACCTTTTGGGATTCTATGAATTACAAAGTTGTAAAATTTTTTCTACTGGGATGGCAAAATGGATCATGAATAGATACATTTGCCACCAAGCATAATGACTTTGATCTCCAGAGCCTATTTACAGGGGGAAGGACATTCTCTGACCACCACATGCATGCAGAACATGTGCACACCCACACATGTGTGCACACTCATTCACACATTCACAACTCATACACACAGAGGCACATCCATTAACTTCATAAATTAGAAAATTATTCTTCATCACTTAATGAAGGTAGTGAATTAAATGTGTAAGGTACAATCACTTTCCTAGTTCAGCCTGATTTCTGATTTATTAGTCCCTCACCCCTTCACAATTTTAGAGGTTAACCTTGCATATTACCTTAAGGAGTTATTTATCTGTGGCCTCTGTAGTTTCACATCTTATGGAATCTTGATTTGCAACTTTAGGGAGTGATTATGTAAATTCTTACAGAGCAGCCTGCCAATCGATGGTCAGTTAAACCATGGGAAAATAAGATATGAAGGCATTGCTTTTTCTTGTCTTTGCAATATGCCACTGTGTTCCTTTGTTCTGCATAACATCTAACTAGAATATAGATATTTCGACCATTGTAATAACCAGGCCATACTTCTTGGTACAATCAGAAGTAGTTCAGAGTAACCTGAATCTTTGAAGTCTTAAAATAGCACTTGACTTGAACTGGATCAAGGTCACTTTGCTGTGACAGGATCCTGGGATGAAAGAGGACTGGACAGATCAGATAGTTAGGAAGATAGGAAAGTTGTGGTCAGGTAGCCTTGCACAAGGAAATTCATTAAAAAGTACATTATCAATTTGGGAGAAGGGGGTCAGGAAAAAGCCATCTTACAATGGGACAGTGTGAGCAGGAAGCTTATTTATTGAACAATATTGCACAAGGGGAACAAAGGATGGAGTGCTTTACAAATCAAGCACATAGCAGCCTTAGGACCAATAGCTCTACTCTTTTCAGAGTTAAGAAAAGCCAAGTCCCCAGGAACTGAAACCATAACTTCTTTGAAGCCCTGGCCCCAGAAGACCCAGGTGAGACCTTGCCAAGTCTGCCCCTGGGCAAGGACAGAGAACTAGTCTCTGAGAAAGCCTTGGGTCAGGCTGGCTCTCAACAGCACTTGAATTGTGTTTTTCCTTTTTAGATGGAAGTTAGAATATAATGACTTGTAGTGTTGTGACTCCAGTAAAATATCAGAATCAATTCTGTTTACCTATCTAGAGCTTAGTTCTCATTGACCAACATTTTCCCGTGCTTTCCTCTCTCCATTGTTTTCTATCCCCTGGGGATCCTAATCAACACTGATAAGCTATGAGATCAAATTTCTTATATTCCAAATATGAGTGATGTCATGTAGTGTTTGGTTCTCTGTGCCTGTCTCTATTTAACACAATGACCTTTTGCTTCACCCATCTTACAGAGAAGGACAGGGTTTCATCCTTATTAACGGCTGAATGGTATTCTGTATCATACAATTTCATGATCCATTTCCCACTGATAGAAACTTGGAGTTTGTTTCCTGGTTTTGGTTATCAGTGAACCAGGGTTGTGATCTTTCCTTAGCAAAGTGATTTAATTTCCTTCATTTCCTTTGGATACAAGCAAAAGGAGGGAACTTTGATGCCAGGAATTTTTTGTATGATGTAATTATTCTTTTTGTATTATTTTTATTTTTCTTAAATTAAGTTTATTCATTTGTTTTTTCATACCAATTACAGTTTCCCCTCCCCCATCTCCTCCCATTTTCTACCCTCCCCCTTACCTCTACCTTCTCTATACCAAATCCACTCCTTCTCTGTTTCTGGTCAGAAAAGGGCAGACCTCTTGTGGTTGGCAACAAAACATGACATGCCAAGTTGAGGTAGTACTAAGTTCCTCTCCTGGAATTAAGGTTTGGTAAGGCAACCTGTTATGAGGAATAGGCTTCCAAAAGCATGGCAAAGCATCAGGGACTCTCACTGCTAGAAGTCCCATAAATACACCAACCTATAAAACTGTCACAAAAGTAGAAGGCCTAGGTTGGTCTCATGCCAGCTCCTTATCGGTTGGTCCAGTGTCTATGAGCTCCTATGATCCCACATTTAATAAACACCTTCAGTAGTATGGCTAGATACAAGATTAATTCAAAGGAATATCCCATCTATATGCAATACTGATCCCACCTATATGCAAATGATAAGTATGCTGAGTAAGAAATAAAGAAGCAATGTCCTTTACAATATCCACATAGAATGTAAAATATGCTGGGAAAACTCTAACCAAGCAAGTGAAAGACCTGTATGACAAAAACTTTATGTCCTTGAAGAAAGAAAAAAATAGAAAAGATAGAAAGATCCCCCATGCTCATGGGTCTACCGATTAACATAGTAAAGATGGCCATCTTAACAAAAGCAATCTACAGATTCCATGTAATCCCATCAAAATTCCAGCACATTTCTTTTCAACTTCATGTGGAAAACAAAAATCCCAGGATAGCTAAAACAATACTGTACAATAAAGGAACTTCCTAATTTCAAGCTCTACTATGGAGCTATAGTGATAAAAAAAAAAAGCAAAAAACACCATGGAATTGGCATAAAAACAGACAGATGGATCAATAGAAATGAATCAAAGACCAAATTGGTTCTTAATGATTAGAAGAATCTTCATTCTCCTTTTTATAATTATTGGACTAATTAATATTCTTTTAACTGTGCAAAGTTTGCATTCCTTCATATACTCATTCTTGCTTTTCTTCCTTGCTGTTTTCATTTTTTCTAAAGTTGTAGTTAATTTTTTCTTCTAATCTGTTTTTTCATTATTTGCTTTCTGAAGTGAAATGATATCTTAATTTAGATCGATTTATATTTCTATAATGACTAATAATGCTGTGTATACTTTGGTTTATCTCTTGGCCATTTGTATGTCTTCTGTTGAATGATACCTGTCTTACTATACAGACCATTTTTGAATGAAACTATTTGTGTGTTTTATTTCAGAGTGGTTGTTAATCTACTTTGCTATTTACCTTTTGTATACCTTTTATAATATAGATATCCATTCCCTTCAGATTTAAATGTGCAGATATTTAATTAGTAGAGACGTATTTCTTGAGAAATATATTTTTTGAAATGTGAGGCCCAAATTTTAATCAACAGATACTTTTTAAAAACAATCACAAATATTATGGACCCTATTTGTCATGGGAGATACAGTAGACCCTCAGTTAAGAAACATAAACCAATATATTCACTGGAAATTCACAACAAAGTGCCATGTAGTGGTTTTTTAAATAGATGCCATAGTATAGGGAAGCAGAAGCTGCTTAAAAGAAAGATAACTTATCTTTAATTGGTGATGTCTTACTGGGCTTTAAAAGTTTTCTTTTAAAAATATACTTCAGATAATAAAGAAAAAATATGAACCCATTGAGAGGGCCATTAAATGGCAAAATACTAGAAATCACAAAGTCTCCTCCAAATAGTGATAAAATTAATTGTATGATCATAAAGAGTTTATTTGAGGAATTAATATGGTTTTGTTTAGATTTCCTCAAGCCTCAGTTGATGAAATATTTTTTTTTCTGAAATGGCCCTTCAATGAAGAAGAGGTATTTATTATTTTGCAGCATTTAAAAAGCATGATAAGAGAGAGAGTGGTGGTCGATCACAGAATGATTTGGGTGAAGGAGATATCCAGTTATCCAGAGTAGATAGAATATTACCTAAATCAGACTAAATCAATGTATGATAATGTTTTGTGAGGATTTAGAAATGTGACAGACTTTGATGATTCCTCATGGGAGGACTCACCCTGCCTGGGAAGTGGATGGTGGGTGGGATGGGGGGGTTGATGGAAGGCATGAGGGGATGAGAGGGAGAGGAAACTGGGATTGGTATATAAAATAAGATTGTTTTTAAATTAAATAAAAGTTTATTTAAAAAAAGAACTAAAAAAGAATGAAAGAAGTCCAGCACCATATATTTGGCTTATAAAGAAGACTGTCAAAGAAAAAATGAGTCAAAGCTCATTTATCATTATCTTGGGAATGATAATGTGTGGAATGGATGATAGCTTAAATTCTGAGGCTGGATAACAGAGAACGTGATAGTGATTTTCATGGGAAAGTAGCAACATCGCAAAAGAAAGTGAATAGGAGATTATGGAGTGACCAACAATGTGTGAAAGTGAGCACATGGAATTGATATAATCTGGAAAATCAACATAAAATAGTTACAAAAGAGTCTGAGATGAAAACAGAGTTGAGAGTTTAAGAGAGGGGCATGAAAACATAATGCAAGGAGAAAGCCAAGGAACTCCAAAACAGAATAGTCAACTTCAACTTACTCTTTCTTGGTCAAGTGTGATGTGTGTGTGTGTGTGTGTGTGTGTGTGTGTGTGTGTGTGTGTGTGTATGCATGTGCTGAGAAGGAAAATAGTATTGGGAAAACAGAAGTCAATAAACAACTCTAAGAAAAAGAAATTAGAGAACAAGTGCTTATTATAGATCAAGGAGGAGAGAATAAAATAAAGTAAAAAAAAAAAAGCCTCCATTACCAAACATTTTAACTAAATTGTCACAAACAACAAGAGAAACAACAGAGCAAAACCAACAGCCAACAACAATAATGAAAACACTAGAAAGATCGAGAAATTAGTAATTACCAAACTATTGGTGATTTTTCAAGTACATCTTTTTTCTTTTGAATTAACTCACATACATACCAACACATGATTTTTGATAAAGAAGCTAAAGTTATACAATAGAATAAAGAAATCATCTTCAACAAACGGTGCTGGCATGTAGAAGACTGCAGATAGATCCATGTCTATCACCATGCACAAAACTTAAGTCCATATGGATCAAAGACCTCAACATAAATCCAGCCAAACTCAGCCTCTTAGAAGAGAAAGTGGGAAGTACCCTTGAATAAATTGGTACAGCAGACGACTTCCTGAACATAACACCAGTAGCACAGACACTGAGATCGACAATTGATAAATGGGACCTCCTGGAAAAGATATTCACCAACCATACATCTGACAGAGGGCTGATCTCCAAAATTTACAAAGAACTCCAGAAGCTAGTTTCCAAAACACCAAATAATCCAATTAGAAAATAGGGTACAGAACTAAATAGAGAATTCTCAACAGAGGAATATAAAATGCCTGAAAGACAAATACGAAAGTGTTCAATATCCTTAACCATCAGGGAAATGCAAATCAAAACAACTCTGAGATACCATCTTACTCCTGTCAAAATGGCTAAAATCAAAAACACCAATGACAGTTTATGCTGGAGAGGATGTGGAGAACGAGGAACACTCCTCCACTGTTGTGGGAGTGCCAACTTGTACAGCTGCTTTGGAAATCAGTATGTCAATTCCTCAAGAAAATTGGAATCAGTCTACCACAAGATCTAGAAATTCTACTCTTAGGCATATACTCAAAAGAAGCACATTCAAACAAGGACATCTGTTCAACTAAGTTCACAGCAGCAGTATTTCTAATAGCCCGAACCTGGAAGCAACCTAGACAACCCTCAGCTGAAGAATGGATACAGAAAATGTGGTACATTTACACAATTGATTACTACTCAGCTGGGGATGGGGGACAACAATGGAATCTTGAAACTCTAAGGTAAATGGATCAAACTAGAAGAAACCATTTTGAGCAAGGTAACCCAATCACAAAAAGACAAATATGGTGTATATTCACTCATATATGTATTTTATAGAGAGAGCAAAGGATTACCAGCCTACATTCCACAGCACCAGAGAAGCTAGGAAACAAGGAGGACCCTAAGAGACATAAAATCATGGGGAGTGGGGAGAGGGAGCTAGGAGAATGAGAAGGGGAGAAGAGGTGAGGTGAGGAGGACATGAGTGAATTAGCAATTTGTTGTGTACCTTTACACTGGTTCTAAATTGATAGTGAGATAATGGTTAAGGTTTCACTAGGAGTGTATTTGGAAAAGATTGCAGATTTAATTTGTAAAATGGAAAATGAAATAAAAAATCAACCAAGAAGGGATTATATTATTCTAATTATAAACACTGACACATTGGGGACTGTTGAAGATCATCTAAAGTGTGGGGGTAAATAGAAAGGTATGGGCACATAAAAGGAAGTGGATTATCTCATATTTGCAAAACAAAGTATCATTTATGATATTATTAGGGTAATTTCAATATCCTGTTGAGAAATAGTAACCAGAATAATACGAATTAAAGATAATATCTCACTGAGAATATCCTTATGAAATATAATTAACTCTGTGTTGAATAAAGATTTTTCATCACTAATTATGGACATAAATAAAAATGTTCTGCACTTTGTGTATATTGGAGAATTATTATCATTATGTGGTTGCCTCTAGAATATTGGCTTCATATAATTAAATTTCTTAGAAAAACTTACAGGTTGTTTCCATTTAGAATTTAAAGTCATCTTGTTTAAAATTATAAATATATATGTATATTTAGTTCCATATATTTAGATTATTTTTTATTATATTGTATATACTTACATATAGTAATGTGCCACTTATATTTCTGTTGATGTACATTTATTTCTTTTGGTAAGATTAAAGTTTCACTTGATTTTGATATTTTTGTCTTTAATGCAATTTTCCTTCCTTTCTGTTCTTCAATCGATGTAATCTAGATGAGTTTTTATAAGAGAATAATACTTTTTATTGCACATACAAATATGATCTGATTTGTGTAACTGAGTGAAAGGTTTTCTTATCATGTGTTTGGTATCTAAGTGATATTTCATTAACATCTATTGAATTCATAACAGGTGCCATCCAGGCAGGCAATTCTGCATACACAATGAACACCAAGCAAAGCCAAATGAACTGAAATGTAGATGGATATTGCAGTTTGAATTGAAAAGAATTATTAATACTGAAAGTGTCTTTTCTGTGCTAATTCTATGACTGCCCTCATAGTACAGTAGAGAGAGAGTCTGACATGATCATTGCCTTGATGGACTTACTGGCAGGGAAGGAGTCTGGGAAAGATAAACCCATTGCCCAAATGTAAAATGTAAATGTAAAACTGATTCTATGGAACAGAAACATAGCTCATTTGGAAGGATTCCACCAACAGGAGGAAACAAACAGAATTACTTGTGGAGAGGTAAGGAGTGTTGGCATCCAAGAAATACATGGAATTGAATAAGCATAGAGGTAAATAGACTGTGAAAAGAGTAATTTAGGGTATGAGAGGATGAAATGAACAGAAACACAATGTGTTTATTTGATAAAGCAACACTAAATTATTCATGTGATTAGCATGGAGATGGAATGAACCGATTTCACATTAAAAAAATCAGTCCCCAAGCATGGTAGTACGTACATATAGTGAAACCCTGATGAGGAAGATTGTTCCAGATTAGCTTGGACTATATAGCTAGACTCTCTCTCCTCCTCTCTTGATAGATCGGTAGATGATAGATACATAGATGATAAATAGGTAGATAGAGAGATAGGTTAGATAGATTGATGATAATAAATAGCCAATAGATAGATGGTATTTATATGTAAGAGATTAAAAACAAGGAAAATATCAACTTTGTAATGCGATGGATGTTCAGTTAGCTTTTTTGTGTCTTTATGTCATAATTTAAAGGTCTAAGAAAACAAACCATTGTATTCCATAGAAACATAATTTTATTTCTCAGTTATACATCACTAATTCTGAGAAAATGGTTGCCTTCCAACTCTGTTACATACATTTAGAAATTTGTCAGCTGAATGTATATTCACCATAATATTATTAAAAGCAAATGAAAAAGGATAATATGACATGAGACATGTTTAAATGCCAACAAAAGAGCTACCTGAAGGACACTCTGAATATGAGCATGAAAACTTTTAGTAATGTCTAAGATGTGTTATTAAGGAATAAAGAATTGTTTTAGAGGAAGACATGTCAAGTTTATTTTAGGATATGTTAAGCTTTCAATGTCTGTGACACATCAAAAGCACACATTGAGGTAAGTTTTGGGGTAGTAGAATACAAGTATCTACCTGGCAATGAAGGAGTTTCTGAAATAATGAGATGGGTAGAGCAACAGAGCTTACAATAAAAACTCAGAAGCACAAAATGCCTAAGGAACTTGGACAAAGTGAGGTTAGCAGTGGAGCTAGAGTCTTAGGTGATACCAATATTTCTCAGTAAGAAAAGTAAAGACATCTGAGCGGTGAATTATCTGAGGAAAGGGAGTGGAGGGCTGGTGAGATGGCTGCCAAGCCACATGTTCAGAGTTTGAGCCCCAAGTTTCATATGGTCTTAGGTGAGAACCAGATTCTTGCATGTTGTCCTGTGACCTGCATATTCACACATAGCCACAAATGCAAACTCTCTCTCTCTCTCTCTCTCTCTCTCTCTCTCTCTCTCTCTCTCTCTCTCTCTCTCTCCTCTCTCTCTCTATCACACACACACACACACACACACACACACACAAATACATATGGATAATAAACACAAATCTTAAAAAATAACCTGGGTCAAATAATTCAAGTGTAAAGTTTTCTTTCTGCACACCTAAAGACATTTTTCAAGGCAACTTATGTTTGGTGCATGGTAGCTCTGTGTCATAAGTGAACATGTTTAACTATTTCACAAGACTACATTGATTTCTGTATACGTTTATGCATGATCTTTGCTTTGAAAAATGCAACGCATAGTCTTTTCTAAAGCAAGGCAAATAATTCACATGACTCAGCAGGGAGATTGAGTGATTAGGCTTCATGTTTTAGGAAAGTGATGTGTAATAATTATGTGAGGTGATAAGAATGTTCATAGTTGCAGAGATTAGTTCACAATACACATCATAAAATAGAGGTTTGCTTATTTAGCTGAGGAAAAGGTTATATGTGTAGCAAGCTGGTTTAGAATTGAAATTTGACATGAATGGAAGGATTGTTAGCATGATGCCATGTGCACTGTTGTAGATTTCTATCTCATTTGAGGAAAGCCAGGATGGACAGATGTGTCTGAGTAAGCAATTTACTTAGGGAGTCTGTTAGGCCATTGTGTGCTTCATTTCATACTGGCATATTGAGTGCATGGTGATTTTTAAGAATTAAATGATGTTATTTAAGCAAATAAAATTTTCCCTTCACAATTTAATATCTGAGATAGGAAAATTAATATTGTGAGCCTTCCTCTTCATAGGAAGTCATTAAAGTGCTATTTTGTCATGAAAAATACATTTCTTAGCAGAGGAACTATTTTCAGAGGAGGCAGGGAATTAGGAGATTAGCGAATTCCAAGTACTCTAGCCTGGATTGAGCAG
Organism: Cricetulus griseus; assembly: GCF_003668045.3. Lineage (NCBI taxonomy): Eukaryota > Metazoa > Chordata > Mammalia > Rodentia > Cricetidae > Cricetulus > Cricetulus griseus. The sequence continues at coordinate 136,466,989 of NC_048598.1, forward strand.
GAGGTTCATTTCCACTATGGGTGTTTGTTCTCTACACTGCAACAGTTTCAACCAGTGCTTCTGCAATCCTACTCACCAGGAATTGCTAAGGTATTCTTATCACTGCTGAGTTAGAACTCTCTGCAATGCACTCCATATTTACATGAGCTTCTGAGTTAAAACAGCAAGGACAACAACAATCCAGAAACTTCAGTGTTCAGTTTGGCATCTACTCATGTTCCATCCACACCAAATATAAATGTTTATCAGCATAATGATCTGTCATTAGATTTTCTTCTCTAATTTGCTGTAAAAGCAGTGTTTCGTTTGTTTGCTCTTCTACAGAAGTCCCTTTTATAACAGTGCTTCCTGTTGAAGTCTACACAGACTGCCGTGTTTGTTGAATACACTCGATTATTAAGTGTACTGTTCAGAACTTTGCATGATAATTTGCATAACTACTGCCAGAAGTAAGCTTTCCTCCCCTAGGAAGCAAGTGTGCAAAGAAAATTTTATGAATTTTCATTGTTGCCTGTTTGTTTTTACCTCTAGGCATATTCCAATATTATGCTTGAGTGAGGTGTTTCTTTTTTCACTGAGGACACGTTCTGCTAATAATATGATTTAATGCATTACAATGCCATATATCAATTCATTCCTTCCAGTTATCACTGGTCTTTGCTAATGACCTCTTCTCCCTTTTCAGGGTGAAACAAAGATCTTAAAGCTAAAAAATCTTCGACCTCAGGACTATGCTAACTACAGCTGCATTGCTTCAGTGAGGAACGTGTGTAATATTCCAGACAAGATGGTGTCATTTAGACTTTCCAATAAAACAGGTACAGAACTGTCAGCGTGTTTTATATGTGTGCTTTCTGCAAATAGTTTTTAGAAACCTTTTTAACCTTCCAGGCCTGTTGATGGGTGCAGATGAAAAGAGTCATCTTTCATACTCCCAGAAATATTTGGCATCCTCTAAACAAAGAGAAATAACAGAAAGAGACTATGTGATGTTACTATTATATGTAATGTGGGAAATTCTAGAGTATTAAATATTATAGTCATCAATTTACAAATTAGCCTACGTACCATTTAAAGAGAATTTTGAAGAGTATTCAATTCTTTACATAAAATTTTATCATCTAATTTGCTGAAAATATCTTATGGTTACAAAACTAAATAAAACCATTTTGTATGCAATTTTCAAATTAAAAAATGTAATGGGTAGTTTCAAGTAGTTTTTATCAAGAAAGCATTTTTGTGCAAGGAAGAATCAATGTGATTATATTTCTGAAACATATAAACATACATTATTTCTTCTCCCAACAAAAAAACTGATCAGCAAATTCCAATCGATTTACTTAATGAAAAGATAGAGTTAAGACTTTATAGACATAGTTTCCAAAGTATGTTTTGACTTTTGGTTTGCATTTGTTCCATTGATTGTATCTGTTCCAAGAGGTTGCTAAAACTTAAACTGTCTATTATTTTATTACTCAGTAATTTCTTGATAGCCTGCTGTATGTCAGAATTTATGTGTAGAAATGCTGGGTAAATGTCCTTACAGTAGAAAATGCTGTATTAAGCACAGGGTAAAAGTCAGTAAAAACAAATATAAAAAATGTTGGAGGAAAAGTCAGCTTTATTAATGAAGGTATAAAATAATTCATAAAAATGTTTCAGGGGAAAAAGGAGAAATGTAAATTCTAATGGTCTTTAAAAAATTAAGTTAGTGACCTCATACCGTTTTTTAACAAAAGAACAGCATACTGAAAAAATTACATATAAACGCTAGCTGTAACATTTTAATCTTGCCATGAAATATATTATGAATTATGTTAACTTTTAATATAACTTTTACATAAATTTAATTTTTATTTTCTAAACTTAGCACACAATGTATTATTATTGTAGTATTTTTGAACAATGTGTATTTTAGTGAGTCTCATTCCCCTTAATCTAGTTCTTCTATTTTTAAAGATTCTAATTTATTAGTGTTTGTATATAAGAGCAAGAGTGTGAGTACATGTGTGCTTTGCACATTTGGGAGACAGATCACAGCTTTGGGGGACTATGTTCTTCTACCTTGTTTTAGGGCATAGTCTGCTGTTTGTGCTATTGCAAATGTGAGTTTCTGGCTGATTATTCTGTTTCCTCTTTCTGTTTCATCGTTAAGAGTGCTACAATTACATAAGCATGCCAACAAATGCTGCTTTCTGTGGTGGTTCAAGGGCTGAATTCTGACTTTCAGGCTTGGGTGACAAGTGTGTGACTTGAAAAACCATATCTCCAACCCTTAACTTTGTGTGTGTGTGGGGGGGAGGGGGTTGTGTGATGGAACTCAGATAATCCATGGTGGAAAAACAGAACAAAATGGAAATACTTCCTATGCATGAAGTGAAAAAGAACAACTTAGTATAATATCATTAATGTGGCTTTATATCTGTATGTTTGTTTGATCCTGTCTTTTCCTAAGCTTGGCATGTAGTAAATTGACTCATACTGATTAAATAGTCTCATGGAAATTAATCTGAGACTGGATTAAATCAATGTACACAAAAACTATTTAAATACCAAAACTTCCAAAATTAAACTTAGAATTTTATGTTGCAGAAGTCTGTCGTTTTGCTATTTCACAATTCATGGGTTGTGGAATACTGATTGAATCTTACGCTTGAAGAGTTATTTAGACTGCAGAGTGACCAGAAATTTAATTTTCTTGGAGTTACTGAAAAGAAATTCAAGCTGAAGTCAGAGTGTTTTATTAACTATAAATAAAGATGTCTTACTTCATCAGCAACATTAGAATGGAAAGTGACATAATTCCTAAAGCCCATTGAAGCAGCTGGCTTTTTTGGGTTTATTACTAGGATGACTTTCAATAAGAAGAGTGATGGCCATCTTTTTTTTTTTTTTTTTTCAGGGGGCATGGCTGTGCCATACAACAAATGTTACACTAAAACTTTCAACATTCTGTTCTTTTTTGCTCCCACAGTAATGTATATGATTAAGCTGAAAACAAATGATATTTTTCTTTTTTATAAATTGTGTTTAGGTAAATAAGCTTGTATCGGTATTTATTGCAAAATAAGTATTGAAGCTGTGGGAAATAATTGGGATTATGGTACTTTTTCAAGTCCTCCATCAACTGCAATCAAACCTGACCATTGGCACAGTCAGATCATTCAGGTGTGCTTTGCCGTCTTTCTCATCTGGTTGTGCTCAAAGCTGGGAAGGTTTGTGTGTTGCACATAGATGAAATCGTAATAGATTTCAGCAGTAATTTCGACTGCTTCAGCAGTAAATTCGACTCAGACCATGTTCATGCAAGCAGATCTGTAAAACAATCAGCGTCTACAAGCCCCATCTATTGTTCTTCTTATGTGAAAGAGATGCATGAAAATCAAGTACGTAATCAATGTAACATCAGGTGTTCTGTTAGAAACTGTGGGGTGCACACAAAATATTAAACCTCTGTTTTGCAACATATTGGGGAAAACAGGTACACTATTCATAAATAAAAAGTATATTCTGAATATTGCAATAGGTTTCGTTAATGTCCTTTGTAACAAATATGCTTATAAAATGGAAATTTGGAAATTTTAGTCCTGAGAGAGGACAAACAATAGACAAGTGTAAGTTTACTATGAACAAAATTGCAATGAAAATCTCTGTGGTCATTTAAACTTGTTAATGAGGATCAGTCAGAAGGTGTTATGGCACAATGCTCAAATGACACAGTGAGATGATATAGAAACAATAGGTTCATTGATAAATATTCTTCAGAGTTCTTCAGAGCAATTTCACCATGAGTAGATTTCTGGGTACATTCTGTACCTGCTGAAGCAGGATTTTGATATGAGACCTAGGCACTGAGCTAAGTTTATGCTTGTTTTGGATAACAAGATAATGTCTATGTTATCACAGTATTTTAGTGAATTCATTCCATTCTGTGCATATGAGCTTTTGTTAAAGGAATCAAGTTGCCAGTGTAGTGTTCAGGAATCATTTTAAATGTCAGAATCTCCTACACATTAACCAACATGGGTTTTCAGAATGAATTGGCACTGCAGTTCAGTTCTACATCAAGTTAAAGAAAGTATTCAATATTTTTTCATCCTAAGTGATGTCATACTATAAAAACATGTCTTGTCACAGTATATATTTAGCCCTCCTAACCTTGTTATAACCATTTATATTGCTTTTATATAAACTATAAGGTAACATATTTATTTATTTCTGTCACTCACACTGACCAAGTGACACAGTCCTGTGGCCGAGTCTAGAGATTGATGGTTTTATTTCATTTGGAAGAAACATTACATTAGTTCTTTCCTCAAAACTATTGGTGTAGTTTTATTTCTCATAGTTGATTAAAATAAATTCACTTAGATTTGTAAATTTATAATCTAAATAAATATATGTGTATTTTGAAATGATCATAATTATGGTAACTAAGAAATTATTTTAAATATCTACCTTCAACATAAGGGTACATAGGAATTATGATAAATTTTTCATTTACTTTAATGTATTTCAAGCACTTATATGTTGATGTCTCATGATTTCAATGGCAAATAAGAATTAAGTAGGTTACCTATATTAGAAGGAAAAACATGTTTTGTACCTGCCTGAGAGGCAATGATGAAGCCTATAAAGAAACAAGACAGGTGGGGCTAATTTTACTTAATTATATAGATCCTTTGATTTAGTCTACACAGACTTATCATTTATAAACATTACCTAATTAACATGCCTTCCTTAAATGTGGGTTGCAACCAGAAAGGAATGCGTTACAAAAGTGGTACCGAGTAAGCAAGTAGTGAACGCCTTACATCTTGCCCCTCCTTACCCACCTCTTTCCATTTTACCCTATTGTCTCTCTCTTCTCTCTCATACTCTCCAATCTGTCTTCATCAATTTTCACAGAAGAAACAGATTTTTTAAAAAGCTCTCTTGCATTTATTTCTTCTGCTATATTATTATTATTATCATCATCATCATCAATCATCATCATCATCATCATCATCATCATCATCATTATTTAGTGTATCTCGGAGCTCAGTCACAGTCATCCGCTGCTGTGACCTGCAATATAAAATTGAGCATGCTCTTGATTGTAGAGGAATTACTTTGAGTTTCTCTCCATTTAGTTTGATGTTGGTTTGGTATATATTGCTTTTATCATGTTTAGATATGTTCCTATTATTCCTGTTCTCTCGAAGATCTTTATCATGAAGGGATGTTGAATTTTGTCAAAGGCCTTTTCAGCATCTAGTGAGATGATCATGTGGCTTTTCTTTTTCAGTTTGTTTATATGGTGGATTACCTTGATGGATTTTCATATGTTGAACCATCCTTGCATCCCTGGGATGAAGCCTAGTTGATCCTAGTGGATGATTTTTATGATATGATTTTGGATTCGATTTGCCAATATCGATTTTCATGACGGATATTGGTCTGTAGTTGTCTTTTTTAGTTGTATCTTTGTGTGGTTTGGGTATCAAAGTGATTGTAGCCTCGTAAAAAGCATTTGGCAATGTCCCTTCTGCTTTTATTGTGTGGAACAATTTGAGGAGTACTGGTATTAGTTCTTGTTTGAATTTCTGGTAGAATTCTGCAGTGAAGCCATCTGGCCCTGGGCTTTTTGGTTGGAAGGCTTTTGATGACTGCTTCTATTTCATTAGGGGTTATAGGTTGATTTAAACTGATTATCTGTTCTTGGTTTAATTTTGGTAAGTGATATCTATCCAGGAAACTGTCCATTTCCTTTAGATTTTTTAATTTTGTGGAGTACAGGTTTTCAAAGTATAACCTGATGATTCTCTGGATTTCCTCAGTGTCCATTGTTATATCCCCCTTTTCATTTTTAATTTTGCTAATTAGCATGCTCTCTCTGCCTTTTGGTTAGTTTGGATAGAGGTTTGTCTATCCTAGTTGCAGAGAGGGATGAATGAAGATCAAAGGGGTCAGTTACCAGGTTGGTGAAACCCACACAAACAGCTGGCCTGAACAAGGGGGAGCACCTGGACCCCAGACTGCTGTCTGGGAGGCCAGTACAGGACTGATCCAAACCCCTGAACATGGATAAGGAGGCATCTGCACTTTAGGTTGCCCCAGGTGGTGGATTGGTATTTTTCCATGGTGTAAGAGGGGACTTTGAGAGCCCATCCCACATGAGGGGATACACTTTTGCCCTGGACACATGGGGAAGGGCCTAGGCCCTGCCCAGGATGATGTGGTGGTCTTTGGGGAGCCCCTGTTGAGGGCCCTACCCAGCCTGGGGAGTGGAGGTGAATGGGGTAGGGGTAGGTCAGAGTGGGGGTGGTAGGGTGGGCATGAGGGGAGGGAGAGGTAGAAGGGATTGATATGTGAAACAAGCTTGTTCCTAATTTGAACTAATAAAAAAAATAAAAAAGAAACTTAGCATGCTCTTCTCTGTTCATGATTGTCTCCTCTGATTAGAGGGATGTAGGCCCCATGCTATCAGAAACAAAATATCATTTATCTGTAGCAATATGATAACCGAAGTTATAAAACAAAATATATAAACACTTCTTTGCATGATATGCACATTATCAGAGATGCCAATTGAAGGTCAAGAGAAATGAGTATTGAGAATTTTGCTCTTACAGATAAACACTGACCTTAGCCACTTTCCCTAGCATTGTTGTTTTTTGTCCTTTTCTAAGTTACTGTATTCATCTGGACATCACAGAATCTAGGTGATAATTGTCGCTGATTAGAATCTAGGCATGATAACTTACCAACAATCATTTTTATTAGAAAGACTGGTTTTGTGAGATGTACATACACCAGATATGATGATACCCTGTACCAGCCTGCATGGGCTGCATTACTATGATGCTACACACCAGAAGGCACAAACAACCAAAATGAGTATTCTCATGGTTTTAGAGGCTACAAATTGCAGGATCAAAGTGACACCACAGTTGGTTTCTGGTGGGAGCTGTCTTCCTGAGTTGTCATGACTTCTCCATCACGGGGTAGTTACATGACTTTTCCTCTGTGCTACATGGAATTAAAGACCTGTTACCATTTTGATTCTCATGAAGACATTCTTATTTAATCAGAATCACGCTTATTATACATTAGCTACCTTTTTATTTATTCCTATTGGTTCATTTCAAGATAGAATTCTATTGTGGTTCTTTTTCATTTAAAAATATTTTTTATTTTACATACCAACCCCAGTATATCCTCCCTCCCCTTCTCCTACCCCCCACCTTCCACCTCCAACCCTTCTCATCTTTCCATTCACTCCTCAGAGTGGGTAAGGACTTCCTTGGGAAGTCAACAAAGTTTGGCATACCAAGTTGAGGTGGGACCAAGCCCCTCCCCACTGTATCAAGGTTGAGCAAGGTATCTTACCACAGGTAGTGGGTTCCAAAAAAGCTAGTTTGTTCCCCTGAGATAGGACCAGGTGCCACTGCCAGCCCCATGCCCTGGTCAAGCCATTATTGTGATTCTTGATATCCCTATATACTTTGTTTTGGAAAAATAGGAAGACAGCAATTCTAAGGGCGGAAGACACTATCTCAAGAGAGATAGACACTATTTTGTACTGTTACCTTAATTATTTTCTCAAAGGAAGGTCAAGATGCTAATGACACTATTATCTGACAGTGAAGTATAGACAGAAGTTTCTGTCCTACCAGGTCTTGCAGCCATTCAGTCGCAAATAAACACACAGAGGCTTATATTAGTTATAAGCTACTTGGTCTATTGCTCAGGCTTATTACTAACAAGCTCTCACAACTTAAATTAACTCATAATTCTTATCTAGGTTTAGCCATGTGGATTGGTACCTTTTCTCAGGAAGACATTTTTATCTTGCTTCCTCTGTGTCTGACTGGCGACTGAGTCTCTGCCTTTCCTCTTCCCAGAATTCTACTAGTCTGGTAACCCCCTTATACTTCCTGCCTGGCTACTGGCCAATCAGCATTTTATTAAGCCAATACAAGTGACAAATCTTTATAGTGAACAATAGTATTATCCTACATCAGTAAAGTATGCATTTTTCTGCTTATAATTTTTTTACTTCTAAATTTAGTATATGAAATACTAGGGAAATTTTTGACTTTTGCCTTTTTTAACTTTTGAACACCTTAAGATATTTGAAGTAAGTAATTGATGTTACTGGGATCAAAAGGTTTTACCAATCTTGATGCCTATGTTTAACAGTAAATGTTGTTAGACTGTTTTTTGACAACAGCATGTTTTCTGGGTCAGGCATGGTGTTCTACACCTGTAATCTCCGTGTTCAAAAGACTGAGGCAGGAGGATTATGAAGAGTTTGAAGCCAGTCTGAAACATGTAATGAGTACCAAACCATGAAAAACTAAGGATAAAGCCTTGTCTCTCTCAACAGGATCCCCATGGGATAGGGTGGTGTTCAAAGAACTTTTATATACGTGTTTTGATTCAGAAATTTAGGGTGAAAATTCTGGTTCTGTAAGTTTAGGGACATTAATTGGCTTCTGTTTAAACTTCTTAAAATTAGGGATAACTAAAGCTAAAATAACTACATTGTTTGCTTTTAAAGGCAATAAATCTAGATATATAAAACATAAAAGTATTTGGCACATAAAATATTCAGTAAGTCCTTTTTAAATAGGATTTATAATCTAAATAGTAGGAGAAAAGATATGCACACAAACACCATTCAAGCTAAGATGATGAAGAAAATCTCAGAATTCCCTGACTCGCTTCTTTCAGTCACCAAAGACTAATCTGGAAAATGTTTATCATGTTTTATCTTCATTATCAATGGACTACTCTCTTACAAATAAATGTAATTTTCCCAAATAAATCTGTGGAAACTAATGCTTATGCTGGATATATTTGTATGTGGCCTATTATTGACTGGATTCTTTAATATAAATATAAAAATCTGGCTTCTTGAAATAGCTTAGTTTGTATGGCCAACAGAAAATAAACTCAAAGCCACCTTCAGAGGTTCTTTGTCACATAGTTTTGTATCAGGCATTTCTTTTTTTATATTATCTTAATTTTTATTATTATTGTTTTATTTATTTTATATGTTATTTTCTTGCTTTTTACCCCATAGATCCTTTACATACATACATACATACAGTTAATTTTTGTTGTTTTATTGTTTTTGTTTTTTGGTCACTTTAGTTTTTTGAGACAGAGTACTGGAACTCACTTTGTAGACCAGGCTGGTCCCAAACTCACACAGATCAGCCCACCTCTGCCTCCAGAGTACTGGGATTACACATATGTGCCACCACCACCCAGCCGGGGTTTAGTACTTTTATGTGATTCCTGAGTATTAAACTGAGTGGGTCTCTGTATCTATAACTCTTTCTTGTGCCTTTTCTTGAGCTCTTTTACTTTGATTGGTTTCATTTTTCCCCACCTAATGTGCTAGTTTTCATTCTGCCTTATTCTATTTTATTTTATGATCATCTCTTAGAAGCCTGTTTGTTTTCTATTGAGAAACCAAAGGAGGGTAGACTTGGATGAGGGGGGCAGGTGGGGAGGAACTAGGAGGAGTAGCAGAAGGGAAAACTGTAATCAGGATACATTATGTGAGAAAACAAAATCTATTTACAATAAAGGAGAGGAAAAAAGGAGTTTGCAAACAAAATAGAGGAAACTCATAAGGTTGTGGATGCACACTCTATCTAAGTGCTGTCTCATTTCCTAAAGTAATCAAACTTAAATGCAATCCAGATTCACTAATGCAACTCCAGATATAGGAAAATATAGATGATGGCTTTATGATCAATTGGGAAGAAAAGTAATGGTCATTATGGGATTTCAACTTTGCTCTTCCTGAGAGTTTCCACAGCAACAAGATGACCCAGATTTTCCAAAATTCTATTACCATAGTAACAGAAAGTTTGAAAGTTGCTCAGCTCTTCCTTCTACCTGTGTATTTTGTTGTCCTTCCAATGAATTTTTTACATTCCTGGTATTCAAGCGGATTTTGAGATTGTAAATTCCTATATAAGGCCTCCCTCATCAATTAGTACCTTTCTCAAAAAATACAACATTCATATAATGGATGGCAATAAAAACAATGTCAAAGAAGTATTGCTAATCTAATGAAAGACAGCAATGCTATATATCTTGATGTAGAAATGGATGCTATGAATATTCTATCAAAGCAATATGAATATTTTCAAACATCATCAAATAATCTGTTTTGTAAAGATATCTAAAATAGTCATTTATTATATGTTTCCAGTGTAACTACCTTTAATTAAACATGCTATTTGAATTTAATTATAACAAGACATTATCTATGTATTTAATTTACTTACTTAGGTTCGGGGGGTGCCGCTTGTGTTCCAAGGTGCACATGTTTGGGCCAGAGAATGGTTTCCAGGAGTTGTTTCTTTTCTCCCACCACTTGGGACCCAGGGATAGAATTCTGGTTGTCAGGCTTGGCAGAAAGTTCCTTTAAATGTTGAACCATCCACCTAGTCTCAAAGCATTCTTTGGAACAAAAAACTTCAGGAGCTTATGCCATCCTTTTTGATAATTTTGTTTCACTGAGGTAGAGAGGTAAATTAAGTACAAATTTTAAAGCTAAGAATATTAATTTATATTTTAAATCTGGAATATGTAGAGTATGGTATGGGTCTTTCCTAGTTTCCAGTTTCTAGCAAAACACTTAAAAAGTCATGTCTACCTGCTGGTCATTAAAACCACACTTTAGACTGCAGCTTCTGCTGCTGAGACACAGTCTACTAACCCTTATCCCCATGGCAGTAAAGACAGTCTAGTCGTTTCAGCCTGGACTTTGTCAGTTCATAGAATCTTTTCATCAATAGGGGAATGGAGAGAAGAAAAGAAAGGGGGGAGAAAAAGGAAGGAAAAAACAAGATAGAAAGTAGCTGATAGATAGATAGATAGTTAGATAGATAGATAGATAGATAGATAGATAGATAGATAGATAGATATACCTATGACATTAATTTGTGCAATAGATAGTTTAAAACACTCTGCTGGGTACAAATGTACACCTAAGCTATGAGATGCCATGGAATCTATAATATAAATGCACACCTCACATTCAAGTCTTAATACACCTTAACATTTTCAACTTAAAGACAGTGAGAAACATCAATTTAAATTATATAAAATAAAATGAAAGCAGTGCATTTATGTTCTTCATAACACCAGGTTGATTTTCCCCCTGAATGATGCTATTTTTTTAAAGAAAAAAATACTGTAAACTCATGTAAAAGTTATAAAACACAAAGACAAAAATATATAGAAGCTCATACATTTTGGTACCATTGATATTTTTTTTCAAAATTCAACAAGGAGAATGAACACACCCTGTCAAATTATTTGACTCTCCCTCCCAGCCATTGTAGTTAGTTACAGTATTCAAGAATGATGATTTGCATGCTAACACACATTTCAATAGTGCTTAAGCTTGGTTTTTCATCTCATGCAAACATTCACAGAGACAATCCCAGTGACTCCAGTGTATTGTCAGAATTACATCACTGGGAACCATCAGAAAACTGGAAGTTGCCACAGAAAGTTTGGTTATTGGAGTAGAAAGTAAGTCCCAGTTTTATTTTCTTCTTTCCATATCTCAAATTGCATGGATTTTTTTCTGTTTATTGGAGACCTGGATGCTTTTAGTCTTAAATAGAGAAATTCTGAAATGCTAGTATTATCTATTTTTAAACAAGCAGTTGATTTAAAATTCCGGTGGCAACTTCCAGTTTCCTGAGGGGTTTGGGATTTTTAAAATTACTGACTCTGATGAGGAAGATGCAAAATTTCCCATAGTTTTGTATAGCTGGTCCTGTTGTTTGTTCTTTTAATGCCTTGGACTTTGAAAGTCCCAGATTTTTAAAAGTCTTATAGTCCTGAGCAAACCAGAATATATTCTCTCAGTAATGTAATTTTCTACCCAGAAATTTCTATGTCAATACTTCATATATTTTATTGTTTCCTTTCTTTCTTTCTTCCTTCCTTTCTTTCTGTCTTTCTTTCTTTATTCCTTTCTCTCCTTCCTTCTTTCTTTCTGATTTTGTTGTGGTTTTGAGGTATTTTTTGTCTGTGTGTGTGTGTGTGTGTGTGTGTGTGTGTGTGTGTGTGTGTGTGTGTGTGTGTTTTGTATATACAGTCTCTCAGTGTATGTAACATGTAAATAACTATGTAGACCACCCATTGTCAATGTTGGCTCATATAAAGAAGTAATCACCTCTGCATGATAAAGCAACTATTTGAAAGAGCTGGTGTGATTCTATCAATTGCTATAGTGTGGAGATTTTGATCAATTCATTCAACTCTTTGGACTTGTTTTGCTGCTAAATTATATTGATAATGTCATCAGTCAAATAAAGATTGATGGGTTAAATGTACTATATTTCACTTTTATTTATTAAGGTAACAATAGCAACAAAAGATTTAGAGGAAATAAGTGTCAAGAAATGGTGCAGAACTGCCTAGTGATCCTTGAGCCTTAAGATCCTTGCGTGCAAAGTAAAAACTTACATAATTTGATAATGCTAATACCTGATTGTTGTTCTATTATACAAGGAATTTATATTATCATCCCAAAGAAAAATGGCCAACAAATAACTTTTGAGTTAAATACAGCTTTTGAAGGTATCTTTGTAAATAGTGTTTTCTCAGTGACTCCCATTCAGAACTCTCTCGGGGAAGTGTTACTCCTACAGAGAAGGTATGTGACTGCTCACTGTTCTTTTCCACTCCTAAGCATTCAGAGTATCAATTTCCCTGAGGAATTGTGTGTCATCACATCTATAGTGCAGATGATTGAGATTGTATGTAAACTGTGCAGACAACTGGAAGATCACAATGATGGGAAGGAAAGCAATGTCATCCAGAATGCCATCCTGCCAAAGGACTTTTTTCTTCCGTTTATTCATTTTTTTTGTTTGTGAAAACTATCAGTGATTCAAACTTCTAATCTGTACTTCCAGAAGAAATATTAAATCCCAGCTGTTTTGTTTTAGCTACTTATATACATACCTGGAAAAATAAAAGAAATGTTAAAGGCTATATATTCATCAAATGCAAACTTTCTAATACATGAAGTATGCTTAATACCTTGTCTAATGTGTTGATTTCTGTGAAAGTCAAACATGTTCTCAAAGTTTCTTGTAGTCAGTCATCCCAATAAGTCAGTTATGTATAAAATTGTCCAATTTATTTCTTACCAAAATTTGGACTAATATTTCACCAAAGATCCCTTATAAAATACATTTTCCAAAGTAAAGAAGAGGCAAAATTCAAACAGCTTTCATTTGAGTGAGCCATGAATATATTTTCTCCCTCAATATCTTGGCATAATGAAATACATATAATTTTGTTGTCATCATGCTAAATATGTGTGTTTTCCAGACATTGTCTGCCCAGTGTTAACCTTAAGATTTAAAACTAATGTGGCTTTATGTGGTAAACACATACGTGTGTCTACCAAAATTCAATGTTTATTGATCTCTGTCTCTATGTGTGTGTGTGACTGTGAATGTGTGTGTATGTGTGTGTGTTTAGTTTCTATGATTATTTTAATTAAATTGAATAGACCACATATTGAAGGCATGGTATACCCAGTATACACAGGATATAAGGAAAGGGATAAGGAAGGTGTCAGGCAGAGCATCAAACACCTGCACATCACTTCACTGATTGTAAGTCAGGGTACCTTTCTTTTTTATTTCATAGTGTGGCACCTATTTCTCAAAGCATGGCAATTTTTCCAGCTATTCCCTTAATTCCTGGTTTTGGCAAAGTCTTAAGAGCTATGCTTTTGTTTATTGAGGAAAAATAAAAGCATGTTCTTGCTGCTGTTGCTATATTGCTGTAGAAAATAGGCTTGTCCAATTGTTCAGTAATATGCTTTAGTTCGTGTAGTGGATGACAACATTTTCTGCCAATTCTTTTCAGTTACTCTGCTTGAGTAGCTGTATTGTGCTACTTGGGCATGCTATTGACTGGTGATTCAGTGACATGAATCTCTAATAAAGCCATCAATATAGATTTCTGATAGACATACAATGGAACAGGAATTTGTTCCTTGTCACCTTGCCTTTTAGCTCTTTTAGTGGGACTTGATAGGATATTAGGAAAATTATCAAGACAACTAGACTTAGAATGTTTAACAATTATAAATGGGACAGTTTGTTTGAAATTAATCCTTAGGTTTCTACTTTAGAAACATTGAGCAAAATGCTACTTTGATTTGTTAAAGCAAGATGGTGAATATGGATACAGGTTAATAAAGTATAATAAGCAAATACAATATACATAATATGTTATAATCCAAAGTTTTTATGGTAACTGTGTAAATCAATGTATATATATATATAGTGTGTGTGTGTGTGCATAAATATATATGAGTTTTAAAAATTTGAAAAACTCCTGTATTAAAAACAGTGGTAAATATTTGCTCTGCTAATTAATCTGATAAGAATGGTAAATGCAGTTTGTCTGAAATTAATATTAAATGTGCTGCAACCTGAATGTGAAAACTTTTCTTTCTAGTAACTTTGAGAAGTGAAACACTGACAGAATGTTGTCTACAAGAATTATCATGTAGAGAGGAAGTAAATTAAGAAGTGACTTAATGTTTTATCTTTCATTGGATAATAGTATTGAGATGATTTTATTACTCTTTACTTTTTCCTCAAGCAGCGTTCAATTTTGTGAAGCTTATATTTTTCCTCTGTGTATGGACATTGCTGTCTCATTTATTTGAAAACTAAGTACCTTGCTTATCACATAGCAGCACTGTTCTAAAACACAGAACAATATATGTAAATATTCTGTCTGAAGCCCCAAGATAAGAGCTACTTAAGTGTTAGACTTGAATAGACTCATTTGAACTAGACCGGTAATAATAGTATTAGGCAGCAGTTAGTATTTTCATCAAGGCAACATGATGCTGTAGTGACATGGACTACAAGGCCCATAGTTTAAAGCTGCCACTTTCCCTAACAAAAAACACAACTTTGTGACTTTGTAATCCAATCTGTTAAAGTGACTCCACCTACATATAAAACTTGGAATCACAGTCTTCTCTTTGGTAGTTTTGTTTCTTTAATACCACCTGTAAATGTGTTTTATTTAATTTGGGGGCAAAGGATAAAGATGATATCTGTACCCTTACATTTTATGTATGTGTGATTATGTATATTAATACATATTACTGATGACTGTAAGGATATTGATGCACTGTAGATCTGTAAAGGTTATTCATTTTGCTTGACTAATATTTTATGTCCATGAATAGTAATGTCCCCAGCTCATTTTCCCTCAAGGCTTGGCAACTACTGTTCCACACCATGAATCTATGAATTTGATTGAATATGCTACATACTATTTATAAGGAAAATTGTATAATACGTGTATGTTACCTGTTCATATTTCTTATTGAAATGTTTCCAGGCTTCATCCATGTTTTCACATATTGCAGAATTTTTCATTTTGAATTATATGATTTATTGTTTCATATGCTAAGTTTACATTTCCTATATCCAATCATCTTATGTAATGTAACTTTTTCTGATTTTTGGCTATCATGTTGTAGTGAATGGAAGAGTCCTAATATCTCTGATGCTTGATTTAATTTTCCCGAGTATTACTAAGGTTCCTAAATTTTTTATTGATGATAAATTTCCATGCTAATGCTCATTACCCTTCTCAATGTGAAACCCATTTTTTCCAAAATTTTTCTGTACTACTACATATTAAAAAATAATTGCTATCCTGACATGTATGAGTGATGTCATATTGGTTTTTTTATTATTTTTTCATGCTCTAAGGATTGTTAACAATAGGAGTGTTTTGCCAATAACTGTTAGCCTTTTCTGTGCCCTCTTTGGGAAGTGTTAACCGTTTCTTGAATATTTTGTTGAGATATACACATACATTATTTGAGATTCTTATACATATTAGAGATTAACTTCTAATTGCATATGGAGTACAAATATTTTCTTCATTTCTGTGAATTGTATTTTTCCCTGGTGATTTTTTCTTTGCTATGCAGAAATATTTCAGTTTGATACAAACCCTGATGTTTAGTTTTTCCTTTCTTTTTACAAAGTAATAAGTTTACATATGTAAAGCTTTTTGGACATCACCTCAGATATAGTACCAACTCTAATCAGCTTTATCTATTGACACACTCCAGGAGGAGGAGAGGATTTGTATTTGATTTGTTATGACAGTTTTCAAAGCCCAGAACAAATCCTGGTACACAGTTGATACTTAGTGAATCTATATCAACTTGGCAAAATTTTTTTATAAAATAATTTATTAATATGGAACTACATCAAATTTAAAAGCCTCTAAACAAAAAAAAAAGAGTGAAGAGAAAGCCTATAGATGGACAGACATCTTTTTGGAGTACTATTCAACAAGAAATTAATATCTAGAATATCCAGGAAGAAGAGTAATAGCAAAGGAAGATTAGAACTTGATCAACGTGCACTTTATGCATAGATGGAGAAATCATAAGAAAACCTCTTACTTTGTCCAAGTAATAACCACAAATACAGGATTCACAATTTAAAACTGAAATAAATTAGTCCCAGGATAGGTAATGAAAGCTTAAACACCTTTATCAAACAAATATTTCAAGTATTATGAGAGTTTTTTTAATATAGTACACAATTAAAAAGTTAAATAGTAAAATCAATACCATATGGTCTTCATTTGTTCTATCCTCTTACTTAAACCTTGGCATCTCATTGTAATTAACATCTCATTGTAATTACCTACATACTGGTTCTCAAAAAAAAATCATATGTCCTTTATTTAGTTTCAGAGATATCACTTAGATTATTTTATTTACCAACATTAACCTTCAGTATTATAAGTGAACAAAGTGCTAAATGTAAAAAAAGGATAAGACATTCATTTGTTGATCAAGATACAACAATTATGTTAAATCAATTCTTTGTCATCACTGTTAATAATATAATATATGTGATTTCAAGCAAGTTTAACAATAAAAAAAACTGGTTAGTCTTAATACTTCCTTTTTGGAGTAAGTATTTCATGCTGCTTGCTGATTGATTTGTTTATTGACAATTGGCTCAGTTTGGCTTCAAAATGGTACCTTAGCCTCAACAAGTGTCATGAATATCAGTATGTGCCTCCCCACCTAGCTCGTATCTCTAATTTTATTATTCATGAGAACATTCTTAGCAACTTCATTCTTTGTTATATCCTCCTCTGGGTACCTGTGATACAAAAATAAATAAATAACAAAGATGTATTAATCTATTCCTAAAGATGTCACAGTAAAAGATAACAGTGAGCGTCTTAGTAGTAGACTACTACAATCATTCTTGCCCCTGAAAAGAAGGACTCAAGCCAGTCACCCGGGTAAAAGTTGCAGATCATGATGAAGACTTGACATTGATATTTATGCATATTAAATTAGTTATTATTACTCAATGGGTAAAAAGTATAAATAAACACCAGACAGTAGAAACAGTGAGTTCCTGTCCCGCTTGTGATAAATATACCTTTGCAATACAGCTGTTCTCTGCTATTCTTTGTTCCCCGTGCCCAACAAATTATTCATGTATCACCAATGTCTTAGCTGGAAATATGATAGCTGTCAGGAGTGGTTTTTTTTTTTTTTATTCCCTTTGGAACTTGAATGGGACCAGGTCTACCAAGACCTTACCTGCTGAAAAGAATAGGAAGGAACTGTGAACCAACACAGGAAGCTACATGCAATAGTGAAGTTTGTCTTTATAATGCCCTTCTGTATTTAGGAAGACCTCTAAGGGCATTAGATCTTTATACTGGCATAGCTAATTGACTGTGGACATTTTTCTTCAAGTGGATTCAAGAAATAGGGAGATGATATTAATAGTGTAAGGCCACATGATACAAAGGGATTTATCTCTAGGGGTCTCATTATTTTTGCTAGTGTGTGTACTTCTGAGTGTTGGGAAGGTTGGGTTACTTTATTCATTGACATATTGGGGTACCTATTATGGAGCCTGATACATGTTTATGAATGCCATATAAATATATACACAATTAAATAAATAGGTAGGGTGTTTCACTGAGAAGAAGTGATGTATGAAGGCATTCAATTACTGATGATAATAACAGTAATAACAAAAAAGATATTGTAAAGCCACATTCTAAATTAAAAATAAAATCTAGAGACTCCATTACTTGAGATTTGTGGTGTTATGAAATTGTTCAGTTTCTGAGTCCTTTAATGCACTTTCCCATGGAAAAGAGAGTCTGCTTTCTTGATAATTTCCAGAAAACCCTGTCATGTATATATTGCAATAATGAAAAATGCATGTTGGTTTCAACATCTTTAGAAAAGGTTCACTCCTATATTAAATGCTATATATGGTTACTAGTTCAAATACTGCAAAACCCTTGAACATCACTTCAAAATCACTTTCTCAGTATAATACCATCCTTCTCCTTCCTGAGAATCAGTCAATGAGTGAATGATACTGTTGAAATAATAACCTCACATAAATGGGTAATATGCTTTAAGATTTTCAGCTTCAAATATATTTCCCCCTCTTTATTTTGTGAAGTGGTCATCTCTCCACACAAGACATGAAATATACATGGAGAATGTATGAAGAGACTGCAAAGACAGAAATGATGTCATTTCAGTGAAATAGGGCTTCTTTCATGTCCTGAAATTAACAAATGAAATAGGGCTTCTTTCAGGAAAACCTTAGTTTCTATGCATATTCCTCCACATGCAAGTTCACCTAAGATGTCAGCATCTTACATGTTTTCCCACCATATTTAAAACATCAGATTACATAAAAAAGGGGGAAGGTAACTGACTACTTTTATTAGTGTTTGCTTCATCATACTGTATTCTCATAAATGTCACCTACCACCTACTTCTTGATTGATAGCAGGGACTACCTTTAAGTTTTTATTGATCCTTTACACACATCTTCATATGGCTACTAATTGATTTTTCATGGACATGGAAACAGTGATCTACATATAGCAAGTGTGCTGACTTCTGATCTCAGAGTCTCCAAAGGATTGCTCTAATTTTTGTGGACAGATATCATATTCTTAACTTTTGATTATTTTTAATATAGCTCAATGATTTCCTGTGTGTATTTTGAAGTATGATCATATCCAGCCAGATTTCCCATTTTTTGAAAGAATGAAGCATTTTTTATTTTTTGTAACTTTAATAAAATTTGAAAACTTAAATTCAAGTAATAATTCTTTGTTTCTTTATATAGATTTATTTTATTTTGTTCTTTTATATATAATATAATTCTTTTTAAATTTAAATTAGAAAAAATCTTATTTTATGTATCAGTGTCAGGTTCCTCTCATTCTCCTATGCCCTCTCCCCGCCCCCGCCACTGGCCCCCATGCCATCCCTCTTCTGCTCCATAGAAAGAGTGAGGCCTTTTATGGGAGATCATCAAAGTCTGTCACATCATTTGGGGAAACCTAGGCCCTCCCCCATGTGTCGAGGCTGAGAGAATATCCCTCTATGGGGATTGGGATCCCAATGTCCATTCATAAATATAGGTTCTATTGCCAGAAGCCCCAGAGACTTGCCAGGCTACCTAACTGGCGTGCATGTGCAGGGAGCTTGGTTCCATCCTATGCTGGTTTCCAAGCTGTCAGTCTGGGGTCCATGAGCTCCCCTTTGTTCAGGTCAGCTGTTCTGCGGGTTTCCCCAACACGGTCTTGACCCCTTTGCTCATCACTCCTCCCTGTCTACAACTGGATTCCAGGAATTCAGCGTAGTTCTTAGCTGTGCATCTCTGCTTCTGCTTCCATCAGCTACTGGATGTAGGCTCTGTGATAGCATATGAAGTATCCATCAATCTCATTATCGGGGAAGGACGTTTAAGGTAGCCTCTCCACTATTGCTTAGATTCTTAGTTGGGGTCATCTTAGTATATTTCCCTACTTTCATATTTCTCTTTAAACCTATAATGGCTGCCTCTATTAAGGTATCTCTTTTCTTGTTCTACTCTATTTTTCCTCCAACTCAATCTCCCTGGTCCCTCAGGTGATCCTCCCCACTCCTCTTCTCCCCTTTTCTTTCTCTTAACCCCCTCTCCATGCCCCATGCTCCCAATTTGCTCAGGGAATCTTTTACCTTTCCCCTTCTCTGGGGGACCATGCATGTCTCTCTTAGGGTCCTCTTTTTTCCCTAGGTTCTCTGGAGGTGTGGATTGCAGGATGGAAACCCTTTGCTCTATACCTAATATCCATATATGAGTGAATACATCCCATGTATTCCCATTTGTCTGCAAATCACAAGATTCCATTTTTTTCTGCTGAGTAGTGCTCTATTGTGTAAATGTAAAACATTTTCTTTTTCCATTCTTTAGTTGAGGGGCATCCAGGTTGCTTCTAGGTTCTGGATATTACAAATAATGCTACTATGAACATAAGTGAACTGATGTCCTTGTTGTAGCATGTGCATCCTTTGGGTATATTCCTAACAGTGGAATTCCTATATCTTGAGATAGACTGATTCCCAATTCCCTGAGATACTAATATACTGATTTCCAAAGTGGATGTATGAGTTGGCACTCCCTTCATATCCTCTCCAGCATAAACAAATTGGTGTTATTTGATTTTAGCCATTCTGACAAATGCAATACAGTATTTCAGGGTTGTTTTGATTTGAATTTCCCTCATGATTGAGCACTTTCTTAAGTGCCTTTCAGTCATTATGGATTTCTCTATTGAGCTTTCTCTATTTAGTTCTGTAACCTACATTTTAATTAGTTTGTTTTTGTTTTGATTACTAGCTTCTTGTGTTCTTTGTATGTTTTGGAGATCATCCCTCAGTCAGATGTGGGGTTGGTGAATACCTTTTCCCATTCTATAGGCTGCTGCCATTTTGTCTTGTTGACTGTGTCCTTTGCCTTACAGAAGCTTCTCAGTTTTAGGAGGTCCCATTTATTAATTTCCAATCTCAGTGTCTGTGCTACTGTTGTTATATTCAAGAACCTGTCTCCTGTACCAATTCATTCAAGGGTATCTCCCATTTTCTCTTCTAAGAGATTCAGTGTGGTTAGATTTATTTTGAGGTCTATGATCCATTTGAACTTAAGTTTTTTTTTTGCATTGTGATAGGTATGGATCTATCTGCAGTCTTCTACATGTCAATATCCAGTTATACCAGCACCATTTGTTGAAGATGCTTTTCTTTCTCCATTGTATAATTTTAGCTTCTTTGTCAAAAATCGGGTGCTCCTAGGTTTATAGATCCATATCAGGGTTTTCAATTTGATTCCATTGGTCTACCTATCTTTTTTTGTGCCAATATCAAGCTGTTTTCAGGAATACAGCTCTATAATAGTAGTTGAATTCAGGGATAGTGATGCCTCTGGAAGTTTCTTTATTATACAAAGTTGTTTTGGATATCTTGGGTCTATTGTTTTTCTATACAAGCTTGGTTATTCTTCCAAGTTCTGTGAAGAATTGTGCTGAGATTTTGATGGGGATTGCATTGAATCTGTAGATTGCTTTTGGCAAATTTGCCATTTTTACTGTGTTGATTCTACCTATTCAAGAGCATGGAAGATCTTTCCATTTTCTGGCATCTTCCTTAATTTCTTTCTTTAAAGACTCAAAGTTCTTGTTATACAGGACTTTCACTTGTTT
This sequence comes from Cricetulus griseus, assembly GCF_003668045.3. Classification (NCBI taxonomy): domain Eukaryota; kingdom Metazoa; phylum Chordata; class Mammalia; order Rodentia; family Cricetidae; genus Cricetulus; species Cricetulus griseus. The sequence continues at coordinate 136,488,616 of NC_048598.1, forward strand.
GGTTAGAATTACCCCAAGGTAATTTATGTAATTTTGTGGCAATTGTAAAGGGTGATGTTTCTCTGATTTCTTTCTTAGCCCATTTTTCATCTGTGTATAGTAGGGCTACTGACTTTTTTGAGTTAATCTTGTATCCTGCTACTTTGCTGAAGGTGCTTATCAGCTGTAGGAGTACCCTGATAGAATTTTTCAGTTCAGTTACGTGAACTATCATGTCATCTGCAATTAGTGAAAGTTCGACTTTTTCTTTTCCAATTTGTATCCACTTGATCTCCTTTTGTTGTCTTACTGCTCTAGCTAGAACTTCAAGTACAATATTGAAGAGACATGAGAGAGTGGAGAGCCTTGTCTTGTTCCTAATTTTAGAGGAATCGAGGTTGAGTTTCTCATCATTTAATTTGATGTTAGCTGTTGGTGTATTTCTTGCATGCACCAGAAGTTTGGATTCTGTCTTTGTAACAGATTCTAGTCTGTTACCTTGTGTCTTTTTATAGGAGAGTCAAGACCAAATATTGAGGGAAGTTGAGGACCATTGAGTGTCAATTCTTGTTTGTTTTGGATTTGGTGGTGGTGGTGGTGGTATTGTGTGTGGATTTACCCAGCCTTTTCTTTTGCCTTTTGGTAAAGTGGGATTATCTATTGCCTAAGATTTGTGAGCTTAGTTAACTTCCTTATGTTGGAGTTTTCCTTCCAGTACTTTATGTATTGCTTGGTTAGTAGATACATATTGTATAAATCTGGTTTGTCATGGAATATCTTCTTTTCTCCTTCTATAGTGATTGAAAGCTTTACTGAGTACAGTAGTCTGGGCTGGCATCCATGGTCTCTTAGTGTTGGTAGAAAATCTACCTAGGATCTTCTGGCTTTCAGAGTTTCCATGGAAAATTAGGGTTTAATTCTGATAGGTCTGCCTTTGTATGTTACTTGGCCGTTTTCCTTTTCTGATCTTAAAATTATTTCTTTATTCTGTATGTTTGGTGTTTTGATTATTATTATATTTCACTCATATATGCCCCAAGTAACCTTTACAAGACTACTTCCTAAATGTATGCTTATATCTGTTGTTTCTTCTTTTTCATCTTCCACTTCTTCAGAAAACCCAACTTATCCAAATACTCCTTCATTGATATTTCTTGGGTGCTGCTTAGGCAGCCAACTGTTTCTGTCATTTCTCACATTTTTTGGAAGTCGCTTGCTTGCACTTCCTGTTTGCTCAGGTAATATTATTTCCTTCTCATGTCTTTGATGGGGTTGAAGAATATATAATTATAGTTACAGTTTTTCTTTGTTATTAGATATAAAACTTCAAACTACCAAGATAGGATAATTATTTTTTCTCTATATTGTCAAATACAAATATACTAGATATTGTACCTGCAATTCTTACTTGGTAACTGTTTTGTCACATATAACTTTGCTACATTAAAGTTAATACCTTACTTTTTGATTAGACAGAAAAGGGGAAATGCTGTGGAATAATTCTTCTGCCACTGTGAATATGTATTACTCTCATGGTTGATAACAAAGCTGATTTGGCCTATAAAAATTTCTCAATATCTTTCAGTATTTCCTTGTACTTAACCATCAAGCATGTCAACATGTCCTTCTTCATCAACTTGGGTTTCTATCTGAATCGCTTTCCTAATCTTTCTATCACTCTCCTGGAAGTTTTGAATATCAAAGAAAACATCATATCAAAGTAACATTATGAATTTCCAGTGCCTAGTTTTAATTCCCCCACTGAAGATTTGGTGTCTTAGCAATAGTGAATGATTTCCAGTATTCCAGAGTAAATTCTACATAAATTTTAGAACAAATGAGATAGCAGGAGATGTTTGTGACATCTACAAACTGAATAAATTTCATCAAGAAATTGAAGCAATGTATTTTCATTAATTATAAGTTATAATATCAACATTTTCATTTCCTGATAAGCAGACTCAGAATGCCCAAAAACATTAGTTATCATGAACAGGAATTTACTCTGTTCCTTCCTCTTCTAAGGATGCCTTCCCTTCTGGGAAGAAGCATTGGTAAAACCATAGAATAAACAATCTGGCTGCCATCCAGTCTTTCTGAGGAAAGGGAGATAATTTTTGTTTTGTTCATATAACTTTAAGTGTTGCCAGACAACAACCCTACTTTCTGGTTTTCAATGTTGCTGCAATTCAAAAGTCATTTGTTTGTTCATGTCTGGTATCCAGATATAATGATTTATCCATCCTACCTATGTACTTACCAAGCACTTTCATCATGGATTTTATGAGTGAGATGTGACTAGTAAATGTGTCTTTCTTCCTCCTCACAATTTTTGGATAGAAATGTATTTTCACTGTGGTGTTAGTGACATTGTTTTTGCTTTGTTTATTTGCTTTTTTTCTTTTACCCTAAAAGATGCTCTCAGTTCATGTTGTCAAATCTGAACTGCAAGCATCATGACTTTTGCTTTTTTGCCATTATAGAGTTAAATAAAGGTTCTCTGGGAACAAATACAACAATCCTGGGACAGTAGGATTATTAAGCCAGAGGACTCTGAAGTAACAAAGGGTCCAGCAGCATATGCAATGTGGATACACTAGACAATGGGATAATTGGTGATGAACAGGACAGAATGGAATGCTATAAACTTATGCTAATTACAATTATATACAATTTAAAACTAATGAACTATTTATTTATGGAGTTTTCCATTTGATATTTTATGAATGTTAATAGCAAACAAAACATCCACATATCTTATTCATTAATAAGCTGGTTAGTTTTAATGTCAACTTGACACAACTTATAATTACATAGAAAGGGAGTGTCCAGGAGGAGTTATTTTCCTAGGATTGGCTTGTATGAATGTCTGAGGATTACCTTGATTGCTAACTGGTAGCTGAGCCTATTATGAGTGGCATTCCCTAGAAATGAGGTTCTGAACAATGTAAAAGACAAAAGGGGTGGATGAGAACCAGAAAGCAAGTATCCATGCATATATACTTTCTTTGCGTTTGACAATCAGTGCCATATGTTCCTGCCTTAACATCACAATCATACACCAGAACCTTGCTTGTTTGCTTGCTTGCTTGAATGATTTTGGGGATCAAGCATTTATCACAGCAACAGAAATGAAATTGAAATGACTGTCCTTCTATAGAAAAATCTTTCTCTGGATGTTGGGATATCACGAGCCTGAGAAATTAAGTTCCAGTGATTCATAGATATTGAAAAACCTTTAAAGTATCCCTGATTATCTAGAGAGTTCTGAGGTGCAAACTCTTTTGGTTGTGGAAGCAAGAGCCATGTTTCCCACGCCAAAGCCTAGTTATCACAGTACTTTTCCTGACATTTCGACATTTTTAGTTTCCTCATCTTTATCAACACTCCCTACAATTTTCACCCAAGAATGACTGTCAGGACCATTTTGAAGGATTAAAATTAGGCAAATACTAACAGGGAGAATATATCTATCAAGTAATTCTTACTTGGTTTTTCCTCCCTTGTCAATTTTCTTATGAATAAATTCACTTTCTAATTCTCTAATTATTTCTGTCCAAGGAAGCACACTTAGCTTTAGAAATATTTGGTAGGTGTGAATAAAAAGTGACAGCTTGTGGCTTTTAAATTATAGGCCAGGTGACAAGTTATGCACTATTTTTAAATGTCCCAGGTCCATGAAAGTCCAAAGTCTATGAGAATGTATAGACGTAAGTAGCACTGTGTTCTGATTTCAGATTTTAAATGAATGTTTATTTTCATATTTTTCCCATGGATGATAGATTACAATACAAACCATACACATCCAAGAAGGTACTTCTGTTCTTCAGTAAATCTACTTTAATTTCATGAAATCTAAATTCTTAAGATTTTGTTCAAAACCCTTGTTTAATCTTAGCAGACAATCTTAGTAGCACCAGAGTTGCTGTAATTTGGAGTGGACACAATTCCCTTTATAAATCCAGATTTGAAATGAATATCTTTTTTATTATTTACAATTCAATTTGTGTTTTTTATTCAACTATTTATAGTGCCATGATTTTAGAAATTTATCTCTGCCAATCTACCATAACTGGCTATGCTTGCATATCCTAAAGATATTTTTATTGTTTTGTCTTTTTTGTATTAGTGGGGATTTAACTCAAGTCCTCACAAGAGCTAGCAAGCACTTTTCCACCAAGCCACACTTTCAGACCATTCTGAAAATTATGGTAGATGTGTTGACCTGAGCGTGTTTTCCTTCCTACTGTCTTGGAGACTTCTGTTCTACCTGATCTTTTTGTTTCTTTCGCTCTTGTTGTTTTAGAGCTTTGGGTTCTTTCCCTGGGCAATGAGGATACTGTGTCCTTGACTTCTAGTCAGCGATACTTGGTACTCTCAAACACAAGAAAGGACACAAAGTCCCTTTTGTTGTGTAATCCAGGCTTAGGAGATAAGCATATGTCAGTCAACAGGCCAGTCATTTTTCCATGGACCTCTTAAGTATCTCCTGATCATCTCAGGAGAGAAAGAATTGCTTTTCTTTACTAAGAAAAAAGTGCTGAAAAAGATATGAGTTGAATTTCTTTCTTGAGATATTCCACATTTAGTTTGATTAAAATGTTGGCTGGCCATGGGAGTTCACATCTGTAACCCTAGCATTTGAGAGGTGGAAGTAGGAAGGTCAAGAGTTTATAAATCAGTCCTGAGCAACATAAAATTTTACTGAGTCAGAAAACAGGCTTAAATAGTGTTGAACAAAACAGACTAGAATTTTGGAAAACAGAAACAGCTGTTGTGGCTTCATCTCTCTTCTCATCTGTTTACATTTTCTCTTTTTACCCCTCTTTCTTTCTTGACATTCTAATCTCCTCCTTTCTCTTGCAGGATTGAACTCTCTGTTATCTATCCATTTGTGTCTCTACCATTTATTATCTGTCTGTGAGATTTTTTCATCAGAATTTCATCATTTAACTCCTGAAGCCAACATCCTAAGAGAGGGATGATTTATATTAACTCACACTTTCCATGGTTTCAATTAATCATGGTAGGAAGTGCCAAGGAGAGCATCTCATATCAAGATATACTGGGAAAGAAAGGGGGAGAGAGAGAGTGGAAGTGATCTATGACAAGATAAAGGCAGAGATAAGCATAAAGATAGCCCCCACCCTAGTTACAACTTCTCAGTCACCTGCTTCTTCAGCTCTGCACCATCTCATGAAGTTTCCAAAGCCACTATATATCACAACACCAGCTGAAGACCAAAGCTACCACATGATTCTGTGAGAGGCATTTCATATAAACCATATTATCTTTTCCCCTTCTCTTTCTCTTTCTCTTTCTCATACTGTTCCTCCTTCCTTTTCCTTTTTCTGTTCTTTCTCCCTTTCATCCTGCAGTCACTCTTATGATTTCTTATTTCTCTTGGTCTTTGTCTCTCTTGCTCCTATCTAGTCTCTTTGTGATAGACTATTTATCATATATAATCTATCTATAATCCATATTCTATCTACCTACCACCTATCATTCATCTACGGATCTCTATATTATTCATCAATCTTTATAACATTTATCATTGATCATCTGTCCATCATCTCTCTAACTATGCTTCTATCTGTCTGTCTGTCCATCTATCATCTATCTGGTATTCCCCATCACAGAACTGATAAGGCATGCTACAATACAGTTATACTCCACCTGAAAGAGGACTCAAGCATAACTGTGATAACTACCTTCCATCAAGTGTTGACACATTATCAGCCTGATATTTTAACTGGCACCATACTTAATGTAAGCACTGAGCACAGAAAGACTGTACATGATGGTGCAGCTGCAATTATTTTCATGTGCATAGAGCACTCTTTGGGTAATGTATAAAGCATAGTTTAAATTTATTTGCTACAGATAGTGAAGCTCAGGCTTTAAAAAAAAACCTTAAGAGTCTGCAATGCTAATTGTCAACATAGGAGCTTGGGGAACCCAGCGAGTACATGAGAAGCTCTAAAGATCCAGCCGGCTTAGTGGGAGCTACATGGAAAGACCTTTCTAAAGTCATTTAAGACCTGTTTATAAGGAATAGAAGGTTTTGCTCTGAGATCACCAGGGAGAACAAAGAACTGTAGATAGAGGAATGTAAGGGAACAAAATGAGCCTTTATGTTGTAATAAATAACATCTTCCTGATCCTTGAGGTGGGGTGTCTGTTGTACAGGTTATTTTCCTGTCTTTGAGGTGCCATGGGTCAGTGTGCCCTAAGACTCAGAATATGTTTCTTTCACAGACAAGGTTATTGGCTTCATTTGATAATCAAAATGTTTGACTTTATTTGTAGTATTTCATTTGCTTATGCTTCAAGTTGTTTTTGATTTGAAACATAGGAATAATAATACATATTTGTTGTATGTGGATATAATTCTATACATTTTACAATGTGTGATTATTAAATCAAGGTAATTATTATTTCTCTCTTCTTAAACACTGATTATATTGTTTGTGTTGGGAAGCATCAGTTTTCTCTATCTAGGTCCTGTAAAATTATATAACAAATTGCTATGGATATGTTTTAGGTGCTGTCATCCCACTGTGCTTTTGGACCCTCATCCAGTTGTATTTAGGGACATACTATTCAACTATCTTCCACATGCTTCTAGCCTCTAGTGATCCCTTTTTTATTCTAGTAAGTCAATTACTTACTTCTGCACCAGTGAGAACATAGCTCCTGACTTTCTGTGTCAGGTTTCTTTCCTTTATAAAATCTTCCACCTTCCACTTCTATCTACATCTCAAAGAATAATTCAATGTCATCCTATTTAGTTTTTCCTCTTGTCCTAATTCAGATTTGCTGTTTGTTTATTGCTTTAAAATGAAGCAAAATAATCTGTCTCATGTACTAAGAGGAAGATATGAAATATATGTGCCGTGTTTTACAAATGAGGACATATTTTATTTTGATTGTTAGTTTGTAAATGTCTCTCATAGCCCAGGCTGACCTTCAACTCTCAGTGTAGCTGGAAATGACCTTGAACTTCTGGTTCTCCTACTTCTACTGCTGAGTGCTACAATTACAATTCTCTGCCTCCATGCCTAGATATGGATGTGTGTTTTAGTGGTTGCCTCAGCCAATATACATGGTAATTTATACTTAACACTCAGTTAGGTCCAGTGGGATATATCTGTCTTCATTTCCTGGATGCTCACATGAACGCAAGAGAGAAGGCTCATGATGCATGACCTCAAGGTACTTGGTGGCGCAAGTACAGGATAGTGCTGAAGAACAGCACATGTCAGCAAGACAAGCATGAAATATCTCTGAAATATCTTAACAGTTCAATGAAAATGAGTGTTGAAATAGAGTGAGTTTGATTCACTAGCAACAATATTGTTAAATGAGAGAAATATAAGTTCATATTTCCCAAAGTGAATAACTTCAATATGTTTTGTTTGCTGTGGTACAGGACCTTCAAAAACTCAAAATGATCTTAAAATACCCCTGCCACATGTAATCAAAACAATGATAGTTTATAGACACTTTGTCTGTTAGCACCCACACTATGAGGGAGACTGCAACTAAGCCTACAATGTGGAAACAGAATGAATGGCAATAGAAAACACTAATTAGTGGATCTTTTATAATAAATCTTAAAATTTATATTTATGTTTATACTATCCATCAAAAAGTAGTTGTGTCCTCTGCATTAGCAATGTCAAGAGGCACTCAGAAGTGAAAGAACTTGCTCAAGTTCAGTCAGGTATCTGTGTAGCTTCAGAAAAGTCAACGGTAGGACTAAATTATGGTTGAAGTACTTCATTTGTAATTTTGGAAAAAGTATGCAGCATGTAGGGAGCTAATGAAGTTTTGACTGGATGTGTATTGTTGAGATGAGCACAGCCATATCAAGGAACCCAGTGCCAGACCCATTGGAATGGAAAATCCTCCCCGAGGTCTGGCTTAGAAAAATAGCAAAGCCTTTACCTGGTATAAGTATGGGTGTTGATTAAAAACGTTTGACCTTTAGTTAAATCCACTGAATGCTAAAGCTATCAATCACAATTTTCTCCCACTGGATGACAGCCTGGCCTTCTCTTCTTGCATGTTGTGTATAACAAACATGCTGGGTTTCTGGGCTACCACTGATGTATCTCCATTGGAAAGCACAACTCATTCAATTTAGCTCTTCTGTGCGTTTGTCTCTTGTTTTTTCATGCCCCATTGCCCCAATTAGTTCAGTCTCTAGAGCCATGTGTACCCCAGCCACAAAAGGTAGAATAAAAGATAAAGAAATGAAAAACTAGGGCTAGAGGCATAGTTCAGCAAGGAAAATCACTTGCCACCAAACTGACTAACTGAGTTCAATCCTCAGGTCCCACTTGGTGAAAGGAGAGATATAATTCCCTCAAGTTGTCCTCTGGGTTTTTTATCAGTGTCATTGGCCATACACACATATATTGACCTACAAATCACATACACACACACACACACACACACACACACACACACACACACACACACACACCCTACATGCATACATATTAACATGTTATTTTTGAAACTAATGTCAGGTATAGTGATAATGCCTGTAATCCCAGACCTCAGGAAGGTAAGACTTTGAAGATAATGAGTTCAATGCCCCTTTGGCTTTGCAATGAGATAGTTAATTCCTGGGTTAAATAGTCCGATCCCATGTAACAGAAATATGAAAGGCAGAACCTCACCCCCTAATTAACAAATGAGCCAGTCCATCTCAAAGTCTTTAAAAACTGACAGTAAAATATTAATTTTCCTATATTAAATGATTTTCTATGTTATGGTTTCCCTCTCTTTGAGATTTGATATATGTTCTAAGATTTTAAACATAATTCTTAAACAGGGCTTTATAATTAAAAAAAGATAACTCACTCAATGTTATATGCTAATGCATACATGTCAATAGTTCCACTCTGTGATTTTCTTGAGATTTATATAACAAATACATTTGAATATTGGTAAGGCTTCGGAAATGTTAGCCCTCCTATAGGCAAATATTCTATTTAATGTATATTCAGTGTTTCTGTAGTCATAACTTAGTAAACTTTGACCTGGTTTCTTTTAGTTTAACTTAAATGTGATATAAAACACATTCAACATTGTTAATATGAAATAAATGCTAGGATTTCTATAATTTTATTTTAATTAAATATTATAGGTTTAGGCTATTTACCTCAGTAAGTATTCCCTTTGCCTCTTGATAATGATATATTAATAATTAAGTACAATACATATTTAGAAGCTTTAATTAATGATGTCTTCCATTCATTAGTTTAATATTTAATAATTCTTTGATACACTTTGTTTTCTCCCCAACTGTGGTGACTTTTGCATATCACCTTTACTTTGTGTATTTCCCAACATCTTTTTAATAATAAATCTTTATACTTTAATGTCAGCACATCAGAGGAGCTGATGTTGTGACATTTTGAAAATTCCCATGATATTTTAATGATGTTACAAGAACCAGGAGGCAACAAGGATGTTGAAAATGCCATAGAGACTCCCTGTCTCTCTCCTGCATCCTTAGCATGGAGTTATTGCCCTATTTTCCTCTTGCTTTCTTTTTAAGTCAAGATGGATTTTATTAAAACACAAAACCTAATGATTTTTAATTCTAAACTGCATTTCGAAGCTGAGCTTAATAATTTTTAGGTTAATACAATAACATTGAACAATATAAATCTCTCTTTACATATATATATATATATATATATATATATATATAATTTTGTCATAAATTACTCCAGAACCTGTGAACTTGAACATAAGTAAAATACCTGTTCCTACTTCTATTTCTTACACTGTGCTATAAATAGGATATGCCTTGTATGAATGTAATGTTTTATGTTCTCTATATAGCTTCTATTTTGAGTGTTTGGTTTAAAGGTGTTTGTTTCTAATTGAATGAATGTTCATCTTTCTATTTTTAGCTTGAGGAATTTAAAAGACTTATTTTTCACTGCAGGAATTTTACAATGAAACCATAAAAGAAGTGGTAGTTTCAGTATTTCTGGTGAGGCATTTGTGATTGTTTCTTTCTGAATTCCAAAGCTGTATTTGTGAGAACTTACAACTTAAACCTTCCTGACAAAGGGGACCTCCTTGGTCACACACTTTGAATACATATGAACACAGGCTGTGAATCTACACCTGAAGAAGAGCTGTTAGGGCTTGCAGTGTAATAAATCTGTGATGATTGATCTAAAACTGAAAGAATTGACCATCCACATAATGAAAACCCAAAGACCCAACAACTATACGAGAAAGAGAGAAAAAGTAGCATACCACTAAGGAGATATGGATGCTGTCTGTGTCTTGCAACTTTAGTGACTTTGGCTATTCTAGCATCAGAACAATAATTAAGGGAAGTGAATATTTGCATATTATTGTGGGACTTTTCCTAGGTTGCCATAAACATATGACTATGCATCACAGTTAGAGCACCGACAACAGCCCATAGAAATACAAGTCTAGCTAAGAAGCCATGCATTTTCTGGGGTGACTTACAGAGACACAGGTGATATACAAACAGCTGCATGACTGAGAGCCAGACCCAGGATGGGGACTACTGGTGAAGGCTGAATTGATAGAGGTTTCTGCACACATTCCAGGCAGTAAATGAAGAGAGTCTCCTCTCCTCCCAGAGATCGGGAAGGTATCCTGTGAAGCTTCAAGAGAAGCTTCGAGATTCTTGTGAGTTTCATGAGTTTTCTGAAACTGATAGGTTTGGTTAATTTCCTAAATATGGAGATAGTTCCATGAATGAAACTCTCACTTCTGAGGCAATAGCCTGAAAATACCACATCAAGTGTAAAACATTTAACAATGATCCATACATTTATACTGCTTAAGTGAAGGTCGGAAGTATTATGCCTAAAGTTTGAGTAACACATTCTGCTCTTGATAAAAAGAACAGTAATTGTAATTGCTCAAATGATTAAGTATAGAACCTGATGTTGATTCCCAATTGCAGAATATCTCACTGAATGTCTGTCTTCTGTTTATGTCTTTTAGCATCTCCATCAATTAAGCTTTTGGTGGATGATCCCATAGTTGTGAATCCTGGAGAGGCCATAACATTAGTGTGTGTTACAACAGGAGGAGAGCCTACGCCCTCTCTCACCTGGGTCAGATCCTTTGGGACTCTGCCTGAAAAGATTGTTTTGAATGGAGGGACATTGACCATACCTGCCATCACCTCAGATGACGCCGGTACTTACAGCTGCATTGCCAATAATAATGTGGGAAACCCTGCAAAAAAGTCCACCAACATCATTGTGAGAGGTAAGTTTATCTTCAGGGGAAGCAAATACTGTCATGTTTAATTTAAAAAATATTTCCTCAGATATTGACTTTATATGACAGATATTGAGAAAATATTATAAAATCATATATATAGACAGAACTAGAGTCTAAAAATCTTAAATCCTAATGATATTTTATTTGCATGAAAGAAATTTACAACATACTTACAATAATGTATTGACATGAACTTATATGTTATCAGTAAAACATAATTAATAAAGTGTTATATAAAACATAAAATATACACAGAGTATATGTCAGTTTAGAAATTTAATAAATTTGTCAAGTTTGTGATTCATCAGTATTTATAGAATCCCATTTATAAGAAGGCTTTACATTTTGATGTATAGAGATTTAGATGGGTTTTCATACTTAAAAGATTCTACTTACATATGCTGAATATAAAACATAGTGATAATTATATAATGTAGTTTGGAAAACATAAAACATAGATATAAAAATTTAAAAACTATTCTGAAGTTCTTTTTCACTGAGGATATTAGGAAATATATAAAGGCATGCATACTCAGCTGAGAACAGTGAAACAAAGAGTTGGAAAAGTCATAAAAAGAAAAACAAAACTTATTTCAGTCACTAGAACAAAACATAAGTTCCTAAAATAGCAGCAATGGGGATACTGGTGTGATAGCTCCCAGCTAATATATTAATGGTGTATTGAAAGAGGAAACAGAGTTGAGGAAGACCTCAAAGAGAGCTTAGGTTCTTTGTGTCCTAGTAACCTAACTTGGTACTCGGTAGGAGTGGAGATGGACAATGATGTCTTTCAGGTTAATAGACACATCCATAGGACCAAGAAGACCCTTCATACATGACATAAATATGTGAGTGAAGCACAATTGTGTCCATTGAAATTAATGTGTGGTGGCTTGTGTATTATTGTAGTGAGTTTATTAGTCCCAGCTCAGTACAAATCATTAGAAATATACCATTTGACAAAATTATACATTTGAAAAAGAATGTAAATTATTATAGTGTAAACCAAAACACTATGGCTCATGCCCTCTGCTGCAGAATTGTTGGCCAGAGTACAGTGAAATGTGTTAGAAACATCACGTTATGCATCATGATAAAATGAAATAGTACCAATAAAACTACCACAATGCTTCTTCACGGAATAAAAAAGACTAGACTCAATAATCCTGAATTGATTATTAGTATTGCCAAAATGAGATCCTTTGGGGAGCTTCTTGTGTCGAGGATCCAGAGTCTGTCATCTACCATACACCAACTGTTCAAAAATGAAAGAAACAAGGGGAAAAGGTATACAGTCCACAGTATTTGTTTCTCATTTATTTGTGTTTGTCTTTAAAATGCTTTCATTATCAAGGAGGTGTGAAACACTGTCAAATTTTGTTGTAGAATTGACATGAAAGCATTGCAACACTTAGCCTGAAGTGTCACAGATCCAATAGTGAATACCATAGTATATTGTTGTATCAAAGAAACAAGTTTACTTGAGAATTTGATGAATCCAATCTAGTTTACAGAGTAGAGTATTTGATAACACTGAATCCAAGGGCAGCCAAAATGTGTGTGTTTTTCATGCATCCTCCAGAAAGGAGTGAAAGCGTAGCAATACACCCTATCACTATCCTGCCTCCAGTTTTCATCATTAAAAAGGAAACTTCCCAACTCTTACACAAGTAATGCAAATTAAGGAAAGGCTTAAAAATTATTTATCTGGTATACAATTTCTTGTTTCTTCCTTTCATTTTTTTCTCAAATGTATATTTGCATAATCATGTTATTATAATACCAGTGGGACTTCTCAGTAGTGACATTCAAATACTCAGCAAATTGAGATTGTATGTAACCTTATTGAATATAACAATATTCTAAAGGATTCTAGGTTAATCTGGGGTGAATACTACAATAATTCCAGATATTTGTCTTCTGTCCAACAGCAAGAAAAAAAGTTTAAAGAAAAATATTTTCTCTATTTCTTTTAAATAGTTATTCTCTAGTCTTCTGAATCTATAGACCTCTATAGGGCCTCAGTTTCCCTGTGTCACAGATGAGACAAAGTACAGAATTCTGGATGTACTTCATTTTATTATTAACTCTAACTAAATGGAAATCTACAGGGAGATCAAAGGTATATTGTTAATAAAAATCAGCATGTAAACCTGTGTCTACATACAGAAGAGAGTAGGGTTCAAAGAGGAATAAAACTTTGGAAACAATTCTGATTTCTTTGTTTGATCTTTTCTTTTTATATAAATGTTTCTCAAACAGAATATTTTGATCATATTGTGCCCTTCCCCAACTCCCCGCAATTCCTCCCCACCTTCCTATCAACCCAACTTCATACACAAAAAAGAAAATCAAAACATCACAAACCAATAAGACAAAATAAAAATGCCAAACAAAAATGAAACAAATGCCTACAACAAATAAATAAATAAATAAATAAATATGAAATTCTTTTTGTATTGGGCAACTACTTCTGGGCATGGAGCTGCCCTGGAATGTGGTTTAAATACCCAGTGACACTCCATGGGTGAAATTGGTCTAGTGGATATCAATTGCATATATTTGTTTGGTTAAACATGGAACTCCACAACCACATGGTCCTCTCAGTACTGGGATCCACCTGGCTTAAACTTGTTCAGTTCCTATGCATTGCTGCCACAGTCTCTGAGAGTTTATGTGTACATCAGCCCTGCTCTGTCTGGAAGATGCTGTTTCCTTGGTTCTTAGAATTTTCAGCCTCCTTTTCTACATAGATCTCTGAGTCTTGAGCATAGGGGTTTGATGAATACATTCAATGTAGAATTGAATGTCTCAACATTTTTCAGTCTCTACACGTTGTTCAGCTGTGGGTCTCTGTGTTAATTTCCATTTACTATAGGAAGAAGCTTCAAAGATAAGCACTTGAACAAAGCACTAACCTAGAGGTATAAAGATATATCCTTAAGAAATATTTTATTGCTATATTCCTTTAGCAGAATTATAGTATTAGGTTTCCCCCTATGCTCATGATCTATCTAGTCTCAAGTTCTCTGCCCTTTTAGCAGTATCAGTGTCTCATGAAGTACCCCTTAAACCAAATAAATGAGTGAGTGACTACTCCCATAACATTTATGCCATCATTGATCTAGCATTTGAACTAAAATTGGGAATAAGACCTTTTGTTGAAAATAAAAAAACTTTCTAAAGTAAAATATACGTGATATATATATATATATATATATATATATATATATATATTGCTTTCTGTATTCAATATCTCATTCTATAAATATAGCAAGCTCAAACTGAATATGAATTTCATGGTTGACAATATGAGTCGAGCATTTATGACTAAGGCAGAAATGCTTCTCATATGATCCTTAAAATTTTCACAGTGATTGAGGCACATTTCCCTAAGTCAAACAAGAAGCAGTTGCCTGATAAATGTGAAAAGAAAATTACGTTGATTTCTAATCTCATCCTGGGTGGCTGAGCTCAGTGCATTCTGTACTCCTACTAGATAATTTGTTATTTCCATCTAAAGTTTTCTGTTGTGATGCACTGTGTTTTGAAATGTCCACACTTCTGTCATGATTAGATAAGAGCATAGCCAAGAAATTCTCAGCATATTTTAGTACATTGTAAGGCTTTTAAATGTGCTGCAGCGCATTCAAATCACAAACGTATGTGTAGTCCAAATAGCATAAAATTCTAGATGTGTTTCCTTGGACCCAGCTCACATTTGGGGCTGAAAACTTGCAGTGAGAACAGAAGGTGAAGTGTGGTTAACTTTTATTCTTTCCAATTGTTAAATCTCTAATCCCCTCTCTACCATCCCTTTCCCATACTTTCCTAATAGAGGCCATCTTTATAAAGAACTTTTTTTGTTCTTATGCAGCAATTATGGTCTCAGGAGATTTTTTTCTTAGATAATATATAATCTTTGTGAATTGAGAACTGTTCAGTCTGTTAGGGATATGGAAGGAGAAAAGAGGAAGGAAAAGAGGGGATATAAAAGGGTAAAGGAGAGGTGTGCATATGACCAAAGAATTATAAGTATGTACCATATGTAATAATTTGTACAATTAGTATTTGTCAATGAAATTCAAAGAAAAATGTATCCTCTGATGAGAGTGTTTAAAGAAACTGTTAATATGCAACATTCTTGGACATCCCATTATTTCAAAGGATCCCTCTCTCTTTCCTAACAGTGTAGTGTTAAATGTTTTACTCTTTTGGCTTTTTTTTTTTGTCTTTTAGGGGCCCACCACACAGCTCCCAAATAAATCATACACTGAGTCTTATCATAAGTTATGAATGCCTGGCCTTGGCTTGGCTTGTTGCTAGCCAGCTTTTCTTAACTTAATTAACTCATCTACCTTTTCTTCTGGACTTTTATCTTTTCATGCTTCTATATTTCTTATTTTCCTTCTTACTCCATGGCTGGCTGTGTAGCTGAGTTGCTGAGTGGCTAGCACCTGACATCCTTCTCTCCTTGTTCTCTTGCTTCTTCTCCTCCTCATCCTCCTTGTTTTTCCTATTTATTCTCTCTGTCTACCAGCCCTGCCTATCCTTGTTCCTGAATCACTATTGACCATTCAGCTCTTTATTAAACCATCAGGTGTTTTAGATAGGCAAAGAATCACTGCTTCACAGAGTCAACCAAATGCAGTATAAACAAAAGTCACATACCTTAAAATAATGTCCTCCCACATGGTGGCATCCAAATAAACTTAGTGTGAGATGAATTCATTTTATGGGACATCCAACTCTATCTAGTGGGAACATTTAATAAGATTGTGTAAGAGCAAGTCTCAGTGTGCAAACTCCATCCTTTGAGTATTAGGATCATGAGAATAAGATTCTTTCCAAGGTTTATTTTTTGGACAACCAGAGTCTATTATCAGACTTCACTAAAACATAGCTTTAAGTTATCAAATCAGTAAAGCACAGTGCATGAGAATTATTTCAAAGCTCATATGGGTCCCATAGAGAATACATAGGCCTTCCACAGGACTGTGGTGAGATAGATGTGTCTTTTTTCCATCTTGAGTTTTGAAAAAGCTTGCATCTCAGTACTCCCCATTGTTATATCTGTAATTAAATCTATTCTCTGACCTTCTTCTACTTTTAATCATATATTAAATCTAAAAACTAAAGAATGAGGTGTCTTCCACTTCTTTTGATAAGTTGATAAAGCACTTTTCATGGCATTTTCTGGATTCTATTCTGAGGTAAAATGAGTTGGGAACTTTGTATTATTTAGACTCATGAAAACACAAAAGATTAGGAAATTAAAAGTGAATTTGTACTCTTGAATGGGACCTACAAAATCTCTCCATGACTCTATCTTCAAAACATATGACTCCATTCTCCCACATTTGATGATAAAACCATTGTCCGTTCCATTGACACATCTCGCTTTGTTGGTTAAACTAATGTTCACAATATTTCTTCAACTCTACCTCTTCTTGTGGATGCTTTCCCACCAAATCTGGCAAAATAGACCATTCTGAGTCAATTGGTTCATATTTGTTGTTTAAGAAAAAATAATAACTTAGGACTATGAACTTAAATAGAATTTTTACTCTCCAAAGGTCCATTGTCTTTACAGGATCAGTCAGTGGTTTGGCCCTTGTGGGAGTTGGTGGAACCCTTTAGAATGGGGCATCCTGGGAAGTCCTTAGATAATAGTTGGTTATTGTGATGTAACCCCTTGATAACTCCTTTGGCAGTACTCACTAGACCATTCTTCTAAAAGGAGTATGTTAATCAACCTGATAAAATAACTGAGAAGAAAAGAGAACCTTAAAGGTGTAAAAGTTTTATTCTGGCCGACAGTTTGAAAGGATCTTTGGTCACTTGACTTTACAGCCTGTGGACCTCTGTTTAGACAGAGCAACAGGATGGGGAGCATTTATGGAGCCCTATCAGCTTACCTGATGTTGGATGTAAGACAGAGAACAAAATGACAGAACTACAGGTAAAGCAAAACCTTTAAGGATATAACCACCCGGACTCACTCCTGTTAGTTATTTCTGTCTCCCAGGTTTGTATCTCTTCCTAACAGCTCATCAAAGAATGATCCCATCAATGGATTAATTCATTGACAGGTTCAGAGTCTTCATGATGGAAACACTTCCCCAAAGCTGCTAAGCCTCCATGAAGCACATGACATTTGGAGGGAACTGTCAATATAAATCAAGACTAAGAAGGCAGAAAATGTTGTAGATGCCCTTTGATGGGCAAAGTATCAAATAATTTACAGACAGGCTTTAATGGTACTACTGTATTCAGGGTACTCTGTGAACTGTATGCTTCAAAACACCATGTTCCCTGGATGCCTTAACACTCACTTCATGTCACTGCCTTTTTTCTACTCACTTAATCTATTATCAATCCTTTTCCTGAACCTTTGAAAAGTAGTAATGTAAGCATATTCTTTTGCCTTAGATTTCAAAATAGTTTCAACATTTTTGTTGGTCATAATCTATTATGATAACATAATTAAATAATTTCAATATTGAATTACAGTTCACCTTTTCAGAAAAAGTCGATAAGTACTTAGTGGAGCCTGAATATACACTTTCCTGGTTGCAAAAGAATATAGTGTAATATCACAGAACTTCACAAACCTCCCTTCTGAAAAATGGTAATATTCCTAATTCCAATTTATGTGCATGAAAGAACTGTGCTTTAAACTTTTGAATTTTAATTTCAAACATATTTATTCTGAAATTATTTCATTGAGAGATATATTATCATAGGAAACATTTCAAAAAATTCCTCATTATACTTACAAATGGAAAAACTCATAGTTGTAAACTTCTATGGCTTAAACTGTTAGCTTTAGAATCACCAGTTCTAAGTAATAACAACCACTAGTGTCAGTTAAGTACCTGTTATGTGCTAGACACATAACACAGGCACAGACACACTAAAGGCAGTAATCCTTTTAATGTATGGTTTAATGTCTAATCAGTTGACACTTGGTGGTCTTGCAGAGGACATGAATTCAAGTCCCAGTACACAGGTCAAGTGATTCAAAACCAACTGTAAATCCAGCTCCAAAGGATCTGATATCCTGTTCTGGCCTCCACAGACATCTGCACACACACACACACACACACACACACACACACACATCCAAAACAGGTATGGGATAGAAGAAAGACTATTTTATAGGAAGTAAAACTTAGCAGATATTAAGCAATTTCTCAAGTCAAGCTTCATTTCAGCAATAAAGCCAAAATACAGACCCAGGCTTCAGGACCACTGACATAACAAAGGTAACTTTCAAAATTTAGCTAGAGTTCCACCAATAGAACTGAGTGAAGTCAACAATCTCTCCTCCCCCCCTCTCTCTCTCTATTTCCTCTCTCCATCTGCACCCCTTTCTTTTTCTCTCCCCCACTGAGTTACATCCCAAGTGTTCAAAGGTCCTTTACTTGATCCCCCTATTTTTGCAGAAGTAGCTGCCCCTGGAGGCATACTAACAAGTTTGAGTTTGTGAACATAGTCCCTTTTACTTTCTAAAACACTACTTACAGTAATATTCCCTAGGTATCTCCATTTGCAACACACAACCTCTTTAAATTGGAACATGTTTTGGGTTTTGCTTTTGTTTGCTTTGTCACTGTTGTTTTGGGGATTTGCTGTTGTTCATGTTCTTTCTTCAGTAGTCACAAACATATGTTTATTGAATTTCCAATGCTAACTAACATGAAATGTACAGTTTATTATTTTCTGAAAAAAAGAATACATTGTGTAGGACTTGGCATTACAATGATTTTTCTGGCTATATTACGAGTTATTGTACAAGAAAATTTAAAGGATTTCTTATAATTGAATCAATAGGGCCACTTAGAGAAAGATGCAAAAAATATTTGTACAATTAAAACATTAAATATAAACACAAAAGAAAATGAGCTCTAAATGCTTATTAATTGTGAGGGAATTATGCATTCAAACTCTTGACCAAAAAGTTTAAATAGATGAAGCATCTATTTTATTCTATTTTGGTTTTGTTTATCTAAAAGCATGAATGTGGCATTTAAAATGTCAAATATCCATTATATCTTTTGTTTCTATGGTTTTGTTTTGTTTTGGAGGGGGGGTCGGGACAGGGCTTCTCTGTGGCTTTGGAGGCTGTTCTGGAACTAGCTCTTGTAGACCATGCTGGTCTCAAACTCGGAGAGAACTGCCTACTTCTGCCACCGAAGTGCTGGATGCTTAAAAAGTTGTTATAAATATTTTTAAAATATTGAGCTGGTAAGATAACCCTGAGTGTAGAGTCATTAGGCCCAAGGCCTGGAGATGTGAATTTGATTCCTATGAGTCACATAGGGAATGAGAACCAGAACAGACTCTGATCTCCACATACATGCCATAGAACCCATGTGCGTGCGTGCCTACACACACACACACACACACACACACACACACACACACACACACACACAAACAAACACACACATACACCCTCACAGAAAGAGAAAAAGAAAAATGATACATGATAGATGAAAGACAGATTGATAGAGATAGATGACAGACTAGATTAGAAAGAAAGAAAGAAAGAAAGAAAGAAAGAAAGAAAGAAAGAAAGAAAGAAAGGAAGGAAGGAAGGACTGAGGGAAGGAAGGAAGGAAGGAAGGAAGGAAGGAAGGAAGGAAGGAAGAACATAAATAAATATAATCTAAAAAATTATCAATCATCTGTGGACCTTCCCCTACATATTTATGTAAGTGTAGCCACATGCACACAAATACCAACACACTTGTAAACACATTCTCTCTCTCTCTCTCTCTCTCTCTCTCTCTCTCTCTCTCTCTCTCTCACTCTCTCCATGCACACACACACATACACACACACACCACTGTCATGTATACATGAAAGAAAAATAATATAATATTGTACTGTCATTTATTCTATATAGAATTTGTTCAAGGATTATGTTTCCTTCTTCAGAAATATTTCTCATTTTTTTCCTCTATTTTGTCTTATGGCAAGTAGCTGGTTTATTTTTATTCTTTCAGTCCAGTTGAGATAAATAGATTCAGGTTGTTTTGAGGATTCATAGTCATTCATATTCTCTCTTTTCTTCCTTTCTTCCTCCCCAACTCCTTTCTCTATATCAAAAGTTCTACTCTGCATCTCTCAGCTGGCTGGTCACTATCTATACAGATGTGTAGACCAGGCTGGCCTCCAATTAAAAAAAAAAAAAACTCTCTGCTTCTGTGCCTAGAGTGAAGTGCAGACAGCCTGCACTATCCAGCTTATAATGCTATCTCTTGACATCTATTGCCCCTGCTCCCAGAGCACCATCCTTAGGAGCTTCCTAAGTACTCTGGACTATTTGGTAAAGGCTTTGGTGTGCACTTCAAAATCTTGCTAAGTTACTGAAACAAGAAAACAACTTTTAAAAAAAAGTAGCTGTAATAAGTGGGCTTCCAAAAGTGACTTTTAAAAAATATAAAGAAAAATATTTTGAGCTAAAGGTAACTAAGAAAGTCAAAGTCAGAGTTTGACATATCTGTTTTACTTTAGATTTAAATATCTGAAAGATGTAAATACAACAGATAAGATACATATAAGTAAAGGAAATAAAAAAATAAGTGAGTATCATAGATTGGTTCATTTTTTTCTATCATAAGTTTGCTTTGCAAAACTATCACAGGTAAAGGACATTTTGATCATAATTACCCCCCAACACCTCCCAGATCCATACTCTTCTTCCCTACCCACTAAACTGTCTGTTGTCTTTTTAACTTTTAAACCCATAAGTACAGTTTCTGCTTCCATATACTCTTGTGTATGTGGCCATCCACTAGATCATAGTTAACTTCTCAGGGTCATAGCCATTGAAGAAACCTGACTATGTCACTCTTAACAACTCTGAGTTGTTAAGTAGGTCCTCAAATAGAAGAAGGGTTTCATGACCACACCTCCCCTCTGCATGATGGGATTCTGTCTGGCTTGAGCCTGAATGCCCTGCTGTATATGAAAAACACTGCTTTTTTGTAGTCACCTACTGCCTCTTTCTCTTACAGTCTTTCCTCTCTTACACGATGATGCCTGAGCCTTGGGAGGAAGGGGTGTAATATACTTGTCCCATTTATGGCAGAGCACACTGTAGTCACTTATTCTCTGTGCTGTGACTAGTTGTGTGTTTCTGGGTTAATTTCTATCTACTGCATAAAGAATTTTCTCTGATTAAGGTTTAGAAATACACTCACCATTGGGTGCAATGATAAGTCATTAGTAGTCAATTTAATATTGTGTTGATTTAGCAGAATAATTTTTTCAGGACTAAAAATATGATAGAATATAAAAATATTGAGAACACAATGCATTTCCATGTTAAAGGCCCAAACACTATCATAATTTTATGATATGGTAATCAACAACACATAAACAATAATTGGCAAATGGCTCAATCATCAAACAATGGAAATTTAAATTGAGCAATAAATTTATATTCTTTTCTTTCATAATTCAACATGTCTTGATTTCAGGTATTGTGTGCACAGAAAAGAATATGGTAATTGATGTGTATTTCCCCAGTGACAATTTAGGCCTATGCATAGTTACTAGCTAATATGTGACATAATTTTCTGTGTAATTCAATCGTGTCATTTAAGAGACATGTTGTTTACAAAATAAATTCAGAGTATACCCTTTTCTGACTAAACTAGAGTAGGTTTTATTATTATTTTCTTTTAAATCACATTGTGTCCAAATTCTCCTCCAAGTTTTTCTGAGCCTAGCACAAAGGCACAAATGATGCATAACTTTAGAAATTGCATGAATGTGAAAAACACATTATTTTCTAAAAGTTGTTCTATGACAGTATTTACAATAATAATTGAATAAAACAACTTGATTTTTATGATACAATTTCAATAAGTTGTCCTATGCACCACTTATAAACTAAAGGCAATATGGCATAGACAAAGAAGAAATGAGGTTAGCATATGTCTGCCTTGAAGGATATGACAATTTTTTATGGAGAAATAAATTTTGTGGACCTTAAAATATAGCCAAGGACTAACTTTGTTTCAGAGAATTTTAAAAGCAATTTTCAAAATGAAGACATAGTAAACTACATAGCATACCAGAAATATGATAATTTTTTTTTTAATCCAGAAGTGAAGGACAGTGTTTTCCTCTGACAGAGAGGTGAATCTGGAGGCAAACAGCAATAGACTGTGAGTTAATAGTACCTAATAAATACTGAACTCTTTGGGAAATTGAAATAAGAATGCAAAAAATGTAGGAATGTAGGAAAGACTGTGTTTAACATAAAAGAGACTTGAGTCTCTCTCCTATATAAGTTTGAGTTAAGCAAACAGTGAAAAAGTAGAGAAAATAATATTTTCATTAATTCTTTGAAGATTCTATATATTTTTGTAACCACCTCCTTCCCACCTCTTCCCAGATCGACTCTACTTCCCTATATACCCAACTTCAAGTTATATTCTTGTTCTATTAACTTTATTATTATTATTAATCAATCAAGTCCAATTTGTGCTGCCCAACTATTCATGTGTAGGTTTTTCCCTGGAGTGTGGTTCACCTACTAAGTGTCAGCATTAAAGGAAACTGACAGCTTATTCTCTGTCTACCAGCAGCTGTCAAATGACAATAACTCCTCTGGTAAGGGTGGGAATTTGTGCACAACTTTCTCCTTCTGTATGAAAGTTTTGTCTGGCTTGAAGTTGCTCATGTCTTACACATACTGTCAAAATCACTCTAAGTTGATTTTTGAAATTTCCCTGTTTATCAGGAAAACAATCTCCTTGAAATCATCTACCACTTCTAGTTCTTACAATATGCTGGTCCCTCTTCCAGGAAGATTTCTTGGGAGAAGGGGTGGTAATAGGTATGTCTCATTTGGGCACTAGCACTGACAGTTTTTTTTATTCTGTGGGAGTTGAGGGTTTTTGCATTAATTGCTATCTAGAAGCTTCTCCAATGAGGGTTGGAAGATGCACTGAACATAGCAACAACTCATTAGGAATATTTTAATACTATACCCCTTTAGCAGAATAATAATAATATGCAGCCCTCTGGGAAAAACAGATTTTGGCCCTTGAAATGGTTCCAGGTACAAATTACATTTTGTGCAGTGAGCTTTCAAAATAATCAGAAAGTATTCAGTTACCCCCATTAACACCTATTCTTCTGTTACAGTAATGGGTACAGCTTGTCAGAGCATTCATTATTGTAGTTCTCAGGATTCCTATCTGTGTGAGATTGTTTGCCAAATCCAGCATGGCTGGCAATTGATCTGACTGGGGCAGTGAGGTAATGAAGAAAGGACAGGGCACTAAATAAATGATAGACACAAATATACACAAAACGTGGGGCAGTTGGGCTATGCATGCTCTGAGGGATCTATACTTAATACTGCAACAATTAAGAACCTCATCTTGTTTATTGTGTACAGCACAGGGAGAGGAGTTAGCTATTCTCAATAGGAAGTTTCTATGGGGGAACAGTGTCACTGTGTAAACATCCAGGAAATGAAAATTGAAGTTGCTAGGTTTGTTTGTTTGTTTGTTTGTATCATCTGTAAACACTTGTGTTTAAACAGAAGAAGTCTTCCCTTTCTGTACCTGACCCAGTTTTGTATGGGTGGTATTCTTCAGTCCTTTACATAATGGTCTCATACCAAACAATGCACATTCACTCAGAACTTCACTTGCTCAAGAATTCACTTACTCCTTACAATTTATGCTTACTTTTAATTCCAGTAGCATGTGTAGCACCTTCCAACACTATGAATGTTAGCCAGTAGGGATAAAGTTTCTAGGTGAGTAATAGCTTCATTTCTCTGCTTTGTGTGGTTCAACCAAATGGTGTCTTCAGCAATAGCATCTTATGGTTAAGCTCTGGATAGCTCCTAGTGCATTGGGCATAGACTGTTGTGTTTGGGGGGTCTGTAGGACTCAGTATGTCAAACTCAAGGGAAACAAGCAGAGAAAACGACAGAACAAGATTGATCCAGGGCTAGACCCATAGCAACAAACTGAACAGTGGAAGGAGGAGAAGATGATAGATATTAATCCGTTTCACTTGGCATGGAATTCCCTTTGGGCTTTTTTACATGATGCTCTTTCTCTCACTAAAGAAGATAGGGATGGTTTTGACATGACTAGCATGGAGCTTGAGCTTGTAGCTTTGAGGAGCATAAAATCAGATTCTGAGGGTTAAGGACATTGGAAAGGAAATATAAAGCACTTAAGAGTGAAAGGCAATGCAGTGTTTTAAGCAGGTGTGTTATCTGTATGTTTTCATAGCAAGTACAAAAGACAACTTCCAAACCAATCTTTACTTAACATATCATGACAGTACTTTTTTTACCTGAAAAAAAATTGCCCAACATATTTCTACATTATTTATTACAATTAATTAAAATTTATGATTAACTACTGCCTATTTGAATAATCCAATGTCTCTACATTTTTACTGTTTTGTTTGTATCTTATTTCCAAAACAAAAAGTAAATAATAGCAAATTGCAACAAATTGTAGCAAAATCCAGTAAGCCTAGGACAAAAATAAATAATAAAAATGTTGGATATCTCAATATTTCCTTCATAAAATGTGTTTCTAAATTATCCATGAAAATGTACACTTCCTCATTAAGATCACACTCTTCCAAATAACCCTGTGGAGGGAAATTAACATGGTCAGTGCTCTTCTACAAATTAGGAGAATAGATATATTTTTGAACAGATATTTTAGAATTAAGCATGAATGCAATTTAGGTTTGTTTTTCCTGCTCCTTGTGTCTAAGATACTCAAACTTTGGTTTATAATTACTTTTTCCTTCTCTGTCTGAAATGACAAGGATTCAGCCATGCAAAGGCTACCATTATATAAGTGACACTATGTATCAGTTTCATTGAATTAGAAAACTCATAAACCTTCACCTTCCTATCATTCCCTCACTGTGTTTGATTGAATTCTAGGTGAACTGCACATGGAAATGAGGGGGAAAACACCCGTTGACCCAAATGACATAGAACATTTAGCAATTCATCTTTTGTCAATATGGTCTAAAAACATCTATTATTGACATTGTTACAGATTTTTAATAAATGTTTTTCCATAGTGAAACTACATTCAAAAGGACATTTGGTCTGTCCTTGTCACAAAGATTTTTATTAGCAAATTTAAATAACTATACTGAAAATATATATACATATGTGTATTGATTTGCTCAGCTGCATCTTATTACTCTATCTCATGTAGAAAGGAAAATGCATAATAAAAACTTAATTCCATGCTGGTCTCCTCTACCTTCTAAAATGCTGGGTTAATGGAACTCCATCAGTACTTTAGTTTTATTTTATTAAAGAGACATTGGAAGGATGAGCACAATTAAACATATTTTTATTTGAGTACTAGTGTCTGTGTTTCTCAATCTGCTAAATTTGTCTTAACTTACATGTTAATAGAGCACAAAGACTACCCAAACTGCTTATAAATCATACCAGAGACTTTAGTAAGGATGGATTTTCAGTAAAGAACTAGTAACTGTTGAGCTTCAGATGCCTCCCAACTTTTTTCTGCCTCTTGCCCTTCCTCCTTTCATTCTTCTGGTTAGTAAATGACTGTGAAGAAGATGAACATGTAAATCTAAGTTACAGAGTCAGGTTTACCCGGGTCACCTAATGGTGATCACTGAAGTCACCCAATTAATGCAAAATCACTGAAGTCACCCAATTACTAGGTTTCTTTGAATATCAACACTTTATTTTCTAAGTTAGTTATGGTTGTCTTGGGAAAAGGACAGTTTGGGGTTTTTGACGTCTAAAATGTAAAGTGAGAAAAGTAAGAGAAAAGGGTTCAGAGAAGTGCCCCGAGACATGGTAAATGCTGATACAATGACAGGACTGCAAAGAGAGCTGTGCCTAAGCTTTCCTTACTTTCGTTTGTTTGTTTTGTCTGGGTGCTGAGTCTTGGACATGTGAGTCAATATTTTATGGTTTGCCAAACCTGAGTGGGCAGGACTGCAGAGATTTATTTATGACAAGGGCTACAGATGAATAAAAAAGTCGCATTTAATATAACAAGTAGATATTGCTGCATTTAAACAAAAATTAATATTTTTTGTTTTTTTTTTTACCTTTAGAAATTTAATGCAATGAAACTGATGTTGGATAATACTTTATCTTAATTAATTTATTAAAAATTTCAGAAATAATAAAATTTTTCTCTAGCAAAATGGACACACACACACACACACACACATACACACACACACACACACACACACACACACACACACACACACACACTTTTTTTTGTTCTATGCAGTACTGGATGTCTTGGAACTGACTATATAGATCAGGTTGGTCTTGAAATCTTGGCGATGACTCAAGAGGCAAACCTCTTGAGTGCTAGGATTAAAGATGTGCACCTTCACAACCAGCTTGGATTTATACATTTGAATGTTGCTATAGATTCTCTTTAATGTGTTCCCATTCAGAGGAGTAGCTATTTAATCACAACTTTGAACCACTTTAGACTACCGCTGACAGTGAGATTATGTCTGACTGGTTGGGGGAGACAGTATCAGTGCTGTCAGATGCCTGGAGACAACTACCATCTAAGAGGAACAGTTCTGTATTTAACCCACAGGGAACAGGCAACCTAGTCCCTGCTGCTCACTGTCTTTCAGATCCTGGTTTCAAAATATGAACCAGAGCAGGGAAGAATGCAGGGTATACTTTAACCTCTTCCTTTTGCTCAGTATTTCTCATGCTGAGCTATGAGTTAGAATCTTTGCTGTACCATCAAAATACAGACCACCATACTTAAATGGAACTCACTTAGAACTGTGGGCCATGTAACGTTTACTGTGTCCAGGTGTTTGTTAACTTTTCCTAGAAAAACACCAGCCATGTTAAGTTGGCACAACCTAGCCTATCTGATCATGCTTTTTCCTTCACTGGGGAAGTTCTCTTGGCCTAAGGTTTTAGCCCCTGATAAACACATTTTGATAAATAATCTTACCAAATTATTGCATATATATATATGAAGTCCCTGGAATGTTTGTATTGCTCTACATAGCTATTTTGTTTGTACTGTATAACTGTATTAACTTTTCTTTTTTTCCGAGACAGGGTTTCTCTGTGTATCTTTGGTGCCTGTCCTGGAACTAGCTCTTGTAGACCAGGCTGTTGTTGAACTCACAGATATGTCCCTGCCTCTGCCTCCAAAGTGCTGGAATTAAAGGCTCACACCATCATTTCCTGGCTAGCCATCATTGCTCAGCTGTATAGTAACTTTTATAACTAAACTTACTATTTACTTTGCAAAAATGTTTTGTATGAACTTTTCAACTTATCTCTCTTATACATAAAGGTATAGTAGTTTATTATAGATATTATTTTTACTTTATCTATCAATTTCATTTCTGTTTTTTAATTTTATATTATCATTGGTTCTTTGGTAATTTCTTTTTATTATTTGAGAATCTCAAACATGCATATAATGTGTTTTGATCAGGTCAATTTACCATTCTATGTCTCCAATTCCTCCCCAATAATCCTCCACCTCTACTCTACAATAGTCCCTGAGCCTTGATGGAGGTTGTGATGCAGATGTCTGGTTAGAGCAGAACACTCCATCATCTCTTATTCTGTGCATGTTGAATAGTTGTTAGTGTCTGAGTTCCATCTTGTGGAACAAGCCTCAGATTCCATCAGAAAGTTGCTGCCACTCCAATATTGTAAGTGATATAATTGTTATCAGTGAAGTATCTTGTCAGCTTATTATTGTAAGTCACAGGTGCACAGATGAGTGATATTGGCGATTGTTTTCTCCAACAGTATGCATAACACCTTCCAACACTGAGAAAGCTAGCCAGTAAGGATGAAACTTCCAGGTATGTTACTGGATAGATTTCTCCATGTTCTGTGATGAAGAATTCATGATATCTTCATCAATAGGGTCTCATTCAAACTTCTAGAGAGTGACCAAGAATGTCAGCAATAGCCTTTGATATGTTGGGGTTTATGTGGCTTCATTAACCAATTCCTGCCACTGGGGTTTTTATTTAATAGCACATTTTTTTCTAGGAGAGCTAGCATTCCCCATTATAAGGTAGCACCATTTGAACTTTTTACATATGTTCATGTATGTATTTAAGAAAATTTAAACAGCAATGAGGGTCAAAATCACTTTAGTTACCACTTCATTCTCCACACTACCACTCTCCCTCTCCCCACATCCCCAATCCCACTTAGTCATTCAAGCCCTATTATTCCCCAGTCCCCTTAATACCACATCCATTCTATCTCTCCTCATAAGAAAGACCCCCCTCTCCCACAATCCCTTACTATTTTCCTGACTTAAAATGCTATTCCAATTTAATCGCATATCAGAAGATTCAAAGATAGCATACATACACTTATAAGAGAGAAACCTTAACATGTGACATTTGTTCTCTTCATCAAGGTTACTTCACTCAGTGTAATATTGTCAAGTTCCATTCATTAACTAAGACATTTTATAATTTCAGTTTTCTTAATGGCTGAATCATATTCCATTCTCTAAATATACAATATTTTCTTTATTTAGTCATCCACTTTAATGGGCTTCTTGGCCATTTCCATTTTGTGGCTATTAAGAGAAGAGCAGCAATATGTATGGATTATAAAATATCTTTGTGTTAGGATGAGGTATCCTTTGGTTGTATGGCCAAAGTGGTAGGTATGGAACATACAATAGATCTATTTCTATCGCTTTGAGGAACCTCCAAACTAATTTATATGTGTTTTTTTAAATCAGTTCCACCCCAACAAGCAATGAATAAATGTTTCCTTTCTCTCCAAAGTCATACCAGCATTTGTTGTCATTTTAGCCATTTTGAGTGGGATAAAAATAAATGTCAAAACAGTTTTAATCTGCATTTTCCTGATTGCCAGGATGGTAATGGTTTTTTAAAAAAGTATTGCTTAGGTACTTACATTTAATAATTTGAGAACTCATTTTTTAGTTCCATGCCATAATTTTTAATCAGGATGTTTATTTTCTTAATGGCTAGAATTTTTGTTTGTGTAGTTTTTTTTTTTTTTTTTTGAAGTTCTTTAGGAACTTGGAAGATATTGAGAGAAATGCAGAAGATGGAATCCTGGCTTGCAAAGTTTCAGAGAGAAGAGCCACGTGTTATTTTGAATTAATATTCTGTGGTTTTGGTTAACTGAGGCTGAAGAATCAGCTGTGATTAACAAGATATCAGAACTGCTGATGTGAAACCTTTATGTTACTGGGATAATTGATGCTGGTTGCCTGGAGCTAAGAAATTAGAAGTAATTAAGAGAAGACCAGCATTTCTGGTGAAATCTTCTGGGAAGTGTTTCCTGAGAGCACAGAGTAGTTGAGTTCCAGAGGTGGTCAAGGTTGTACATCCTGCTGGAGCTGGACTTGGTAATGAGTAAGGGTCACCCAAGTGGTACTGGTTCTAAAGGCATGAATGGGTCATGGATAGTAGCTGAGGCTTGGCAATGTGAGATGCTTGGAAAGGACATTGGTGAAGGTACAGCCTCAGTGGCAGTTGAAGGCTCAGTACTGAAGGAATCATGCAAAGAAGTTGAGGATTGGCATCATGCAAAAAGCCTTAAGAGGCTACTAGTGAAAGTGTAACCCAGTTGTAGCAGAAGACTACAACATTTCGGAGATACCAGTACCATGGGAAGACCACCAAGAACAGCAGCAACAGTAGAGAAGAGCCAGTGAGATCCTAGAAGACAAGTTGTGAATGAATACCAGACATGGGATGGTTGGAATTTTGTTTTGTTTTGATTGTGACTGTGCCCTCATTTTTCCCTCTTGAAGTAAAACCACATTTTACTACAGCCCACAGTTGAGAGACTTTGAATTTTGAATGACTTTGGATTTTAAAAGAGATTAGTTACTAAAATTTTAATGTGTTTGAATTTGTAAAGACTGTGGGACTTTTAAAGTTATTTATGTTCTTAATGTGAGATCTTGGAGATGAATAAGAAAGGAAAGGTTGTGGCTTAATAGTGATGTATTTGTGTGTCAAGGTGACAAGAGGTCAGTTGTACTGGCTGGTTTTGTGTGTTAATTTGACACAAGCTAGAGTCTTTAGAGAGGAAGGAGCCTCAGTTTAGGAAACATCTCAATGAGATGCAGCTGTAAGGCATTTTCTCATTTAGTGATCAATGAGGGAGGGTCCAGACCACGATGGGTGGTGCCATCCATGGGAAGATGGACATGGGTTCTATAAGAAGGGGGGCTAAGCAAGCCAGGGGAAGCAAGCCAGTAAGCAGCACCCCTCCATGGCCTCTGCATCAGCTCCTTCCTCTGGGATGCTACCCTGTTTGAGTTACTGTTCTGATCCCTTCAGTGATGAACAAAAATGCTTAAGTGTAACCCAAATAAACCTTTTCCTCCCCAACTTGCTTTTTGGTCATGTTGTTTCATCACAGCAAAGTTAGCCCTAACTAAGACAAATGGGAACACTAAATTTTCGAGGAGGCAGACATATTGTCTTGGCATTTCATGTTGTTTAAACTTTTATGGATGGGAGCAATCATATGGAGTTAGGCCATTGTTATGGTTTCTTAGTATGAGTATCTTTTTCACCTTTGTTTAAAGAATATTAGAATCACTGTTTACTGTTATCCCAAGTTGTCTGGTTGTGAACCTGCTAAATTATGATTGAAATTCAGTAGGATATCTGATTGCTCCCAGCTCAGCTAGGTCTATGTGCAGTTTGGAAGAGCAAGAATAAAACTTTTGTGTAGTTTTAAGGTTCTCAAAACAACCCTCAGAACTGTCTAGAAAGCTCACATTGTTTTAAGCTGTCCCCTTTCTAAGGTTGTAGTGGAACTGAGAAGGGGAGTTGTGCAGGATTTGGAAACCTCAGACATCGGGGTGGAGTTACAGTGGGTGTGGAAATCTCCTACTTGGGGGTGGCACACAAAACACAAAGTCCTCAAGTGGCAGGACTAAGAGTCTCTACTTGAGGTTGACTATAGGGTAACCCACCTGTTCTCAGGTCGCAGGAGTCCACAATGGGAGCAGATGTCAACTTCTTTGGCAATTTTTAGTCTAAAATATGTCAACATTAATGAGGAAAGTCTATTAAATCCTTGTTAGGATATAGGAAAACTCAAATAGATAAGCTCCTGCTTCTGACATAGGTTAAGTCCTATTATAGACCTTTTGATGTAACATTATTAAAATACCCAAAGAGAACCAACTGAAAATTAAATTTAAAAAAAAAATACTGACAACAGTGTGACTATGAGGTGTGTGAGTGCTCATCACAAAATGCATTTGTTTTTCTCACAAAAGGAAAAAGATAACAGATTTGGGGAAAACATCATTTGTCCCAGAACTACCATGATGATGAGACATAAAAGTTAATTGATAACCCACAAAGCACTGAAAACAAAAACAACTGCCACAAAAAACATCATTCATTGAAAAAGACATTTTTTTTCAGTTCCAGTGAGAAGGATGCTTAGTACCAAGCTGTGCAGGTCTGTGCAAGATACTGTCTCTAAATGCTTGGCCATTTAAATTTGTAGTTTTAAAGTGATATATGATGCTTGTCAACTATATATTTTAAAATTGTGCTGTACACTCTTATTAAGTCAGTGATATTTACTTGTAAAGTAAAGAGAAGAATGTCTGAAGGATAGAGAGATAATTCCACACTTAAGAGCACTTGCTGCTCCTACAGATGACTTGGGTTTGGTTCCAGGCATCCACACAGTGACTTAACAGCTGTCTATACATTCTTTTCCAGCTGATCTGGAATGCCTTTCAAGCCTCCATAGTCATGAGGTATGTGTGCAGTATGACAACACATACAGGCAAAATACTCATATATAGAATAGGAAGAAATTCTAGAAAGATAAAAAAGAAAGCCTATAATCTCTAGGTATATTAGTAATCTTTCTCTGTTAAAAAACCATGACCAAAGGCGATTTATAAAAGAAAGATTTTGTTTTGGCTCGTGGTTCCAAAGGGAGACTCCATAAAGGCAGGTGAGCTATAGCATCAGGTGGTCAGAGCTTCAAGTTGAGGGATCACATCTCAACAACACACCCAAGAAACAGAGAGCAAACTGGAAGTGTTGAGGCTATAAACTCTCAAATGCTTTTCCTAATGCCTCTTTTCTCCAGCAGGGCTTAATCTCCCAGAACAGCATCACCAAGGACAAACTAATATCCAAATACCTATGCCTATGCAGGACATTTTTCATTCAAACCACTGTACAGGCTCAGCTAAATTCCAACTGATCTTCTATATTATTACCATGAATTATGAGAATGAAATAGAACTTAAGAAGGTACTGTTTACAACCCAGATTAAAGGAGTGGATCCAGAGAATTAATTCTGAGACACACTTTGAAATAATGACCTTATAAATTCTAATTAGTTTATCTTAAAATTTCATATAGATTACCAAAAAAGATACCTTTCCACATTGTATGACCTCTAATATATATTTCTCTTGCTATATTTATAGATAAAACTGATAGTAAAATGAGTTTATGGTTAAGATGTCTAGAAAGTAATTCTCTTTGGGGTACACATACACATACATATACTCACACTGACATATACATGTGTGTTGAAATATGTGCTACCTTAATAAGACATCCCATATTACTTCCAATACTTTATATGGTATGAGCTCTCATAGGTTTATATGTGGCCTTATTTTTAGTAAAATGGAATTTCATGTATCATCTTATTTTAAATCACATGAAGTTATAGGAATCAATGGTAAATAACAGATTATATATATTAGATGACCCCATATCTGTGACTCTCCCTTTGAAATACATATAGAATTATTAATTCAGAGCATTACAGGGATTTTTCCCTTCTAAAGCATTTTTCAAAATGACTGATCATGTGTTTTAATTTGACTAAGAAGAATATTCTACAATAATATTCTATAAGACTATAAAGTAGTTCACAAAAGGCACCTAACATTTATCATGTTCCTTCACTAATTGGCTTTCACTGTGCATGGAGGATTAATCTATTTACTTGACAAATATTTTATTGAGAAAGTCAGTTTCCCAGTCTAATTTTTATTTGCAATCTTGTGGAGCCTATGTCAGCATTTGATAATGATTTTTTCCTCCTGATAATTTTCAAAAGGTCATAAAACGTCTGTTTAGCTTAACATGAGAACAATCTTCTATCGATGTAAAACATTAGCTTTTATGTTTTTGTCAAGAGAACAGATTTCAAATCTGTGTGTATAAATTAAGTCAACCTGCTGCTGTTTTTATTAACTCATGAAACACCTTCTTTACAAATAAGAAAGGATAAAGAATCCCCATATTTTGGCTCCAGTTTTATTATTAGCTCATACTCCATCTGCCATGTAAATGTATATACATATATGCATGTACATATTTGTTTGATATATTTTATGAGACATTTGAGCATGTATTGGCTAAGTTCTGTCCTTTTATACAAACTCTTTCAGTAAACATTCCACATGTACTCACCATATAGTTACTAATTATTACTTCAACATAATACTATTTCACCTCTAACTCATATTCAAATTTTGCCAGTTACCTTGTAATTGAAAGAATTGACCAAACTTGTTGTTTTTAATGTTCAGACCATGGCCTCTGATGGCAAAGCCACTTGGAAATGGCTTCCCCTGTGTCCCCAGTGAACAGTCTCCACATATCCTTATCCTGTTGTTTCTTATCATGAACCCACATGCTGTTACAACTCAATTTTTGGAAGTCAGTGTACTATCAGCAAGACAGAATTTTTTTGTAAGCTTGAGAGTTCAGAGAATACAAAATATTTGGAAAGTTAGCTATGTGGAAATCAGTTTTCTGACATAAAACAAATAATGGAATTGTGTCAGTAGAATTGCATTAAAGTGGAATTTCAGTTCTTCTGTTGGATCAGACTTGGACACAGCAAAGAAAACACGCCATTCTACATAAATAAAATGGAGAACTGTGGATTAGAACAAGTAAAGAACAGAGCAGAACAAGATAGAATATGTGAAAGAGGATGGTTACTAATGAAATGAAGGAAGGGGGGAGACAGAGACAGAGAGACAGAAGAAAGAAAAGGAGTTTAATCCATGTCCCCAAAGAGGTGATACAGTGGTTTAATTTTTCATATATTCTGAAGCTCTGTATCACACAAAATCCCATACAGGTGCCTGGAAACCAATGACTGTAGCTGGTGCCTTCAGCCTAAAGTGGCATCTATTCTGAAGGAGGAATAATGGATGTGAAATGGGTTGTAGAAGTAGACAGGAGACAAGGGAAACTCAGCTTCAGGACAAAGGAAGTAGAAACAGAACAGGTGTCAAACCAGGAATTAAAGGCCAGGACAAATTGTCCCTAGCAGTTGTGTGGGAAAGCCTAACTCCTTAGAACACATCCTCTCTGACAGTTGTTATGAGAAAAGTTCTACTCTGATGGCAATCAAACCATGGGAAAGAACTTCAAAGTGTGTGGTCTATTATGTTTTGCCACTAGACTAGGAAAGAGAGTAAACAAAGAGCTTTAGGAGATAAAGAATTTGAGGAAAAGCTTTCTATATTATTTTGAGTGGTATATTTGTTTGCTCCTCTAACTTTGTTTCTTTAAATTTACTAATTTAAACATTTAAAGGGACATTGTTACAAGGGAATTTTTTTAATTAAGAATTTAATAAAATTAATGGTTTTGTATGCAGACCTGGACTCAAATTCACGACCATAATTTAAGTAGTCAGCCTTAGAAGAAAGAACATCCTTGGATACCTAGGGGGAAATGGAAGTAAATGATTGAATTTACAGAGAAAACGGTCTTGTGGGAAAATGGAGGAATTTGCTGCTTCATAGAAGCAACTGTGTAGATGATAAGAAGTTCTCTATATTCATATGAGTTTACCACACCTGGAATTCCTTTAAGTAATTGGGAATCTCCTAAAACACTTACTTCTCAGACACTGCCAAATGCAGAATTCTCTGATCCTTATATAATTTTAGAATTTCTTACTTTAAATATTCCTTTCATAATAACAAGCATTCTCAATCCTTGCCTTTGTATAATCACTCATCTACCCTTGTCTCTTGAGTTATATATTAGGCAGCAAGAATACTGATAGACAAGTGAGCACCCAGGAAACACTGAGAGGAAGGTAGTTGATGTGCACAAACTCAGAGCTTCATGGATCAATGTCACACTTTACTATCTCTGCCATTTCTAGTTTAGGCAACATATCCAACCAGGTGCTACCATTAGCAGTAGCATAAATAACTTTTCTAGATGATTTTCACAGAATGTAACTTGCACTCTTTCTACAGTATGAAACAAGACATTGTTTGGGAATTTTTCCTTAAATTAAAATTAAGTCTGAACCACTCAGCTCCTGAACTATACTTACTTGTCTGGCATTATTATATAATATATAGTTATCTTATGATGACTACCCAACCTTATATTAAACTAGAAATAAAAGTTTTTCCTCAACCTCAAGATTATCATCTAAAGAGTGCATTCTTGGGGTCCTTGAAGAACTACATACACACACACACACACACACACACACACACATATAAATATATATATGACACTTTTCCTTTTGTGTGAAAGCGTGTTTTTATTATTATTATTATTATTATTATTATTATTATTATTATTATTATTATACAAGCAATCACTATGTAGCTAGAACTTGCTGTATATACTGGGGTGGCCTCAAATCACAAAGATCTGCCTGTTTCTACCTCCCAAGTCCTGGGATTAAATATGTGCACCACACATTTTTTGTGGGTACATTTTTTGTGGTCCAATGAGTTTTATTAGGCTCAATTACAGGAATATGGGTGGTGGGTTAATTATAAGAGCAGAAACGACTCAAAGATAGCTGCATCAGCAAAGCCTATGCCAACATGGGGGACAGTTTATAAATGCTGGGAACCTAGAACACATTGAGTAGCCTCCAGGAGACCCAACAGGTTGGAGAGTGTCCTATCCAAGTGACTAGGTTGATCTAAAACTTTTTCAGGTCTTCTTTGAAGCGTGGCTTGGGTGGACACTTCCACCCAACTGGCTGACTTTTGTAGTACCTGAAGGGGCCATGCAGGATGGTGGTAGAGAACTATCATCAATATACTTGCCTGTCTATCAATTCTGAATACTAAAATATGGACATGCCATACAGGATGCATTTGCTTGTGCAATACTGGATAAGCTATCATGGGTAAGATCAACAGCCTTTCAACCGGACTTAATGAGTTTATATTTGGTACTATAAGCCTGTGGCTGGAGAGATCATGGGTCTCAATAGGAAAGCAACTTTCCCAACACTTTAGAGGCTTGTTCCATCCTGCTTCATTATGTACAAACCAATTAAGCAGAAGACTTCACCCCTTCCTAACAAAGCTCACACCTTATTCCTCCCTGAAACAAAGACCTTCAAGCAATGTAAAATAACAACAAAAAACAAGAATGGTTATTGAGTGACTTGATGATTTTCATGACCATTTAGATCAAACTGAGCTCCTTTTTTAAATTAACATTTCTCAATGGTGTTTACTTAGTAGTGTCTATAAAGTATAAGTATATACTTAAATTTTACAGTGATTTTATTTTTGAGAAGTTCGTACATGAACATTGCATCTATATACTTCTCCTCTATCCTCTGGGTACTTTTTGTTTTAGTATATACTTAACAACCTGATAATGTTTTGAGCATGGTAATGTCCTGCCTCTTTCTCCAATGTCCCTGAGGTTTTAAGGAATGGCAAGTAACTGTTTCCTAAGGCAGATGTTGTCAAACCACAAAATATCAAAATCGTGAAAAGTTTTGCAAAGGATCTGTTCTGGAGAATAATATAAATCTCTCCAACAAGTTGCCCAATGATGTTGCTGCCTCTGCTACCTCTGCTGGGCCACATTTGAGAACCACTACTCTGAAATATAGATATCATCATTTTGATATCTTAAAGTAGCAGTAATTTCATGCATGATTGACAATAGAATCTAATCACATAGTCACTATGAGAATGATTCCAATACAAGTCATTGATTCCAGTATTTACAAGTTACTAAGAAATGACATACCTAACAACACTCTAAATAATGCAAATATTTGATTTATCATGCAGCATTTGTAAAAACATTTCTTCTTGATGTTCTCACAGTTTTTATACTGTGAAATTTATATAGAGAGATGCAAAAATACTTTAATTAGTATATATTAAAATTTCACAGAGTAACGAATTTTATAATAAGGTTTAGAAATTTGTGTCTAATGTACTATATCATATTTGTCTCTCTGTTGCAGAGTTTGGTGTCCTTCTGCCTTATTCTTTTACCACATACAAAGCTAGCTTCCCCCAATACCTGTTTAGAAGCCCCTCCCTAGATTGCACATATGAGAGATAACATGCTACTTCTATTTGTAAAACTGGCTTGTTTGGCCATGAAGTTAAATACTTAAAGGGTTTAAGGTCTATAGGAACTTCTTTTATCCTTGTCTTAGTATATTCTTTTATCTACCTCTTTAGAGAGTCTGAGTTCTGATCTGTTCATTTCTTTTCTTGGTAAGATTATATGAATCTTATGTCATCTTTCTGTACCTTGATTGTTTATTAATTTGTTGAGAATTTCTCTAAGGTCCTCCCAGATTTCACTCCTTTACTCACCCACCCAGCTATGTGTCCCCCTTTTTATTAAACTTTTTAATGAAAAATATTCTCATAAAACATATTTCAACCCTATTTCGCCTATCCTGATTTCCTACCAGATCCTCTCCTACTTACCCACACAAATGTATGGTTTTTTCTCTCTCCCTTTCCAAAAAAGCAAGAAATATGAAGGAAACACGTAAACAAAATCAAAATTAACAAAGGACATGTAATACAAAAAAATATGTCCAACTATGAGCATATATGGGGCCTGGCCTAAAATATGGGTAATATATCCATTGAGCATCCATTAAAGAAAACTAATTATTTTTGCCATTGGGTATCAGTTGCAAATAACTCCTTGGTTAGGGGTTGGAGTTTTAGTAACTTCCTCCTCTCAGTGCTGTATTTCTGCCATGAGGACCAGCCTTCAGCAGCTTGGGATTGAAGGGAATCTATGGAGCCCTTGAATTAATAACTCAACTTGACTTTTTGAACTGAGGGAGTAAAGCTTAATTCTCTGGAAGGACTTTGTGATGTTGACTAAGTGGCACTGATATGGGATGTTCTATATGTTGAGAATATGCACTGCTTTTATTGGCTGATGAATAAAGCTGTTTCAGCCAATGGCCAGGCAGAATATAGCTAGACAGGAAATCCAAACAAAGATGCAGAGAGAAGGAAGGCCTAGTCAGAGATGCCATGTAGCCACCAAAGGAGTAACATGCTGGAGCATTAATGGTAAGCGACAGCCTCGTGGCAATACACAGATTAATAGAAATGGTTTAATTTATAAGAGAGAGCTAGCCAGTAATATGACTGAGTCATTGGCCAAATAATTATAATTAATATTAAGCCCCGAGTGTTTATTTCATAAGTGGTTGCAGGAACTGACAGGTGGAACAGAAGGACTACAACAACATGGCACTAACATTTTATCTGTTTACCAAGTAGAATATCATTTCCACCAATTTCTAAACAACAGATATGTCTTAAGTTCAATTACTTAATACATTGAGGTTATTCTTATTTTATTTTACAATGCTTCATGAAAGAGTAGGTTTAAATGTCTTAAACCTATTTCTCTTGTATTAAATGGACATAAATATGATTACAACTTTTTTTTCATCTTAGGAAATGAAACAAAACAAACAGTAATTCCATGTTCCTGAAACCTAGGCAGCAAAATGCAGCATAGAATATTAAGAAAAGTCTCCCCTCTCTCTACTCGTCTCAGTTCCCCTACCATTAGGCCTCTCTCCCCCAGATCCACTGATACTCCATTTTCCTTCATAGAAGAGCAGGCCTCCAAGGGATATGAGCCAAAAACAGCATAACAAGGTAGAGTAAGACTAGTCAGAAACCATCATATCAAGGCAAACCCAGTAGGAGGAAGTGGGTCCCAAGAGCAGGCAAAAGAGTCAGAGACATCCCCAATCCCACCATTGGAAATCTCACAACAACAAAATCAAAGGGGGGGGTAGGGAAAACCCTGAGGGGCTCTAACTTATCTTCTTAAGTGCTATCTAACAATGTAGAAATGAGTAATGAAAGCTGTAAGCAATACAAAAAGTGAAAGAGCAGAGAAAAATTTCATTGAATTAATCACTTAAAGGGCCAGTGCTTGCCTTGGAGCATTTAAGGCCAAAATAGCTCAAAGAACACCTGTGCATGACATGTCAAAGTGAATGAACACTTGACAAAACAGTAGAGGCAACTGGTGCCTCACCATTTTATCAAGAAATGGGCCACAGACAGGTTGAGGAATGGATCTGGCAAAGAGAAGTATTTAAGTGTGAGCTAAACAAGTTCCTTGTCTGAAGAAATAGCTTAGAAGAAAAACTGCTGAAATTTTAGAAGTGGGTAACTGGAGGAGAATTGGATATAAGGTACAGTGAGAGAGATAGGCAGAAGGAATCAGTCACTTGAGAAACAAACAAACAAACAAAAAAAACAACATAACTCCAGAAACAAGAAACCAAATAACCAAACTAGAGCAAGATATCTAATGCAATGAAGTGTTTAAGTAGAATTACTTTCACTGTTTCCTCTTTCTCTTTACTTTTATTCTTTTCCTCCCCTCTCAAAAATAACTCATTAAGAAAGCTTCAAGGGGGCAGTTAGGTGACAGTACTGCATAGTTCCTTCTAGTCTCTTCCTTCTATTTGTGCTGGTTTTTGAATGCCTCACAATCATTTCCATAAATATTGAGTAAATATTATTTAAGAAGAATTTCAAAAGAATTATGTTATCCCAGGAATTTCTGCCTCCAGATCATTTAATAACTGTTTCTAATCCTATTTTTAAACAACTTAGTAATATATATATATATATATATATATATATATATTCTCATATTATTGCTTCTAATCATTTAGACTTACTTCAAAATTTGATGGAAATGTGAATTCAAAATACTAACTTTGAACGCCAAAGGGATGGCAAAAGGTGTTGATTAATATGCCCCTATTTAATAGGGGCATATTTAAATAGCTAGTGATAAGTCACTAAGATATGTAAAATGCCATTTGCATTGTAGCCATACTGTGAAAATATTCTTATATTTATATATGGTTCTTAGGTGGCTATTATGGTAATTTATGAACACCCTATGTTTCCTCTTAAGATCAAACTAAAATAGAAGGAATGACAAGATGATGATAACAGTAATGATAAATAAATCTACTTTTCTGGCTTTTCAAGGAAGGGCTTGCTTCAAAAAGCATAGCATGTACCTAACTGAAGTACCTCCCCCTTTTGAAGTTTCATCTGTGTACAATTGTTTTATTGGGTAAAAACTCTCAAAGAACCATTACAATTTAGCCACACTTGTATTAAAGAGTTTGAGTGACTACTGTGGTGATTAACTTCAAGTAAACTGACAAAATAAGTGCAGCCTGGATATGCTGACTACCTTTTAGCATCTAGTTCTGCATTCAAATTATTATGGGTACTCTATCAGACCTGCTCTAGGAAATTGTGTAATTTGTTGTTGTTGCACTACTAATGAACTTCCACTCTGGTGGTGACTGATTGGCCATTTGAGTGTCAAAAAGAAATGGATATACAATAATTGCTAGTGAATAAAGAAAATTAAAAAAACAAAAACAATTTTTTGCAATTCCCAACTAGCCTATAACATTCATCCTTTCTGCTCTTAATGCATAGGTTTTATAATACACAGTATAAATAAAATTTAAATTACTTCTTGATCAAAAAATAAAGATAGATTCACCACTCTGTATTGACTCTTGTAACTTTACAACTAATCATGACATACCAATTTCTTTTTAAGGCTACTTACATATATGAAGTCTCCATTTCCAAGATATGAGAAAACTGAAAAATTGATGTTGTGTTAAAAATATCTCAAGTACATTGACTGCCTTAGTACAAACAAATTTCTTAGATAGCTCCAGGACTGTTGGTAACTTTGGTGTATCATTTGCTACTTTACAGAAAAAGTCACGATCTTTACTTTGTGTTCTGTTTTTTAATCATAAATTTTATTTCTCCTGGAGAGTCTATCTTATTGGTTATTTTGTGATGTTTTCAATGGAAATGCTTGAGATGTCTGGAATACAATACATTTTTTTTTTCAAAATCCTCCCGTGACTCATCCCATAGCACCCAAATTCCTTGCTTGTTTTCCTGGGGCATGAAACTTAGGACATTTTCCACAAAGAAGCAGAACTTTAGTAGGTACAACCAACCTCCAGACATGTTGGAAACATGCATGCAACCACATTCAAGGCTTTGAACACCTCTCCACAAAAGCAAACTCTACTGACACATTCAACTGTTGTTCTTCATTCAACTTATGTTTGAACATAGCCCTTATTAGCTTTCTAAAGCTGTTTCTAATGTCTCATTTTTCCTTGTTTTCCATCTTTCATCACAATTGATTATCTGCTGAATTCTGATACAAGTAAAAAGCACTATGACCTAAAATCAGGTTCCCTTTAAAGAACGAAGTGTTTGACAGTTGATGTCTCATGATCACGATATACTCTGATGACCCATGATATGTACACAGTCAGAAGCTACACTGGTATTAGGGCTTCTGTGAGTGTCTTATCCTCACCAATATCCTTGTACTAGCTGAGTCTAACTATCATATATTTTTGGATCCTTGCCTCTGTGTATTCATCAGTCTTTTCTTCTATCTCATTCCCCTCAGTAAATATCAATACTAAAAGGCACTAAAACAAAATTGAAGGGAACATAAACATTGCACACTGTGGGCTGATTTTTCTTTCCCACCTGCTAGTTCTTAAATAACCAACATGAAGACTTAACAATAATATATACGATAGTCTGATAGCTCAGGCTTATTACTAACTAGCTCTTACAACTTAAATTAAGTCATTTCTGTTAATCTATGTGCTGCCCCCTGGCTCATTGCTTTACCTGTCCTCTAGCAAGTCTTGCTCCCTCAGCGTCTTCTGATGACTCCTCTGACTCCACCCTTCCTCTTCCCAGCATTCTTTCTGCCCCCCAAACCCTGCCTGGAATTTGGCCAGGGGTGGGTTCGCATAGATATTTTGCATGCCGTCATAACCACTGTGAGTTCATTTGTGCAGCTGTCTTGCTATGTCCAGGAGCCACAATTTTTCTGTAGTCATGCACAGGCTCTGGCTCATATACTGTTCTTGCCTCCCCTTGCACAGTGTTTCCTATGGCTGGGAGAAGAGGATGTGGCATATATGTTCCACATAAAGAATGTATATTTAAAGTGCTTCTTCAATCTAAAATAAACGTATTTTATACCTTTAAGTTGATATCCTCAGTCAAGATACAATTGCAGAGTTTTCTTCTATAGAATCCAGAATCTAGACTTCTTTCAATCTAGTGCTCTGTCTCAAGCCTAAGACAAAGTAGCAATCTATGGTGTGCATACCACAACACCTCCACACTGGCTATTCAGAACAGAGGCTATTTTCACACCAAACTTTAACAAGTACTGCAAAACTAAACAAATACCTTTCAAGGTCCATCCATTACAACTGATGATACATTGGACTAAAAACAGTGTTTTCTTGGGGTGGTGTTGTGATGTTTTCAATATTTGGCTAAGAAATTACATTTGGAGAAATGGATTTTTCTTCTCCTTTTCAAATAATACTTTAGTGCTCCACAGTCTCTTAAGTTTATGGATAGCTATTATACCTTTACACTTATCACAGCTTTATATGAACAGGTTAAAATCTTAAATGGTAACAAGAAATGACTTTAAGATAGCATGGTTTGTATCTACTAGAAATTGTTCACTGAAAAAAAAAGAGTGTTTAATTACAAATGAAGGAACCTGCCTCACAGCTTTTTAGCTATATTAAAAACTTTATGTTTTCAAAGCTCAAACACAGTTGCTAATAAACTATTTCTCACAGTAGGTCTCTAAGGGAGCCTAGTACTAACAACTCCCATTTTTTATGAAGGACACACTTGATCATAAAAATTAGATAACCCCATCTAGGACCTCATAGAGATTAAAAGATAGTTACAACTTGTGATTTACACATGCTAGTTTACAGATCTAGTCTCTTAGATTTCTGAACAAATTGAGTTAGAAAATCTAATAAATTTTACTCTCCTGATAATGTAGATAAACATATCTCATGTACACACAATTGTATTTTTTGGACTATTTATCTTTTGTGTCCATAATCAGCTGTTTAGATACAGGGAAATCATAAACAAACATAAAAAGATTTCTGTGCAGCTGAGTGATTCAAACTCATTCTGATACTCTTCACCTTGAGTTGAATAAACAGACATATTTGTCCCTCTTTTTCTCTTTTGAATTCTGACTCATTTGGAAATATGATTGACTAAGGCTGACTCATTGAATGATTTTAGACTGAGATCAACTGTCTTCGGCATTACATTTATTGTTTTTGTATTTCACTAAAATACATTTGATTGTATTGTTATAAAATACTGAAATTATATATGACATTTAATCTTATTGATTGTAGCTATATAATCTTTAATCTTTTTACTTAGGATTTCACAAATCACTTTTTGATGAGAAAAACAGCCTGTAACATATAATGTGAATATTGATTTCAGATATTTATCAGGTTGTTTTTTGAGATTAGCAGTTTCAATCCAATTTGGCTGATTAATGTGAAGTGTTTCTGGAGTCAAAAATCCTTTAAT
Organism: Cricetulus griseus; assembly: GCF_003668045.3. Lineage (NCBI taxonomy): Eukaryota > Metazoa > Chordata > Mammalia > Rodentia > Cricetidae > Cricetulus > Cricetulus griseus. Next base: position 136,532,707 of record NC_048598.1, read on the forward strand.
TCATTTCCATGCAAAGCAATGAGCTGCACAATAGTACTGTGTGTTAAGTGGATCTCAATCACAAGAACATCTGAGTGTTTGTTACATTTGTTTATATATGTCAAGCAATATCACTTTGTAAAGAAAGTTAATAGTATACAAATGTAACCTCATATTTGTATTAATTTATTTATTAAGTGGATACATATAATTTATTTTTCATAACTATGGATGAGTAAAAATTCCATTTAAATTTATATATTTGCTTTTTAAATGAGGTAAGCATATGTTTGGAAATGAAACTGATTTATGTGTCATTTTACTAAAAATTAAAATGTTCTTGATATTTTTAATATTTTTAAAGAAGGGCTATTCTCTGGCCTCTGATCCCCTAAACTGCCTTATTACCAGAATTGCTATTGAATTTAAATTATATGCATACAAAGTCTTGTATCAAATATAGTAGCCAGATATGATCACTTTTAAAATTACATTTCCTTTGTGGACATACTAGATTCGGCTTCAGTGCTTCTGAGAACATAGCACATTACTCAAGGAAGTAGAATACCTCAATGTATCATCATTTTGCCTATAGTATTTACTAATAAGGATATAGTTCCACAAAAGTAAGATTCAAGGATTGCCTGTTATTATGAAAAATTCAATAAACAATAGTATTAAATGCACTGTAAATATTTGTCTTCTGCTTTTTCACTACCATCAAAACCACATTTTCTAAACACTATTTTGTGAAGTTCTTCTGTGTGATTCAGTTTTTCTGAAGCTTGTAAAATATTTCATATGTATATGTGCCTAGTTTCCCTAGATTTAGGTATTATAAGAATTTGATGAATGAATTGTAATTATAAAATATTGGAAATGATAACCTCATACATTCCTATGGGATCCTGATGATTTCTGGGTTGTTCCTCTCAAATAATTAGGGCTGAATTGAGTGTCTGATCTTGGAGAAGGACCTTATAACAATTTCCTGAAGACAAAGTTTTTCATGTTTTTTTACTTCCCACAAGACACAATGCATAAAGCAGACAAAACTCTTTAGATGAACAAGTAAGAAACTTAGATGACATGTGTTTTCAGATTAAAAACTTACTCATCTCCTTTTCATTCTGTGCACAAGTACAGTCCTTGATCTTCCCAGGACTAACTGAGGGAACCTGTGTTAGGTCCAGAGATGCCATGCAAATGATGTGTAGCCTTTTACGTCTGCAGGTCCACTACAGACACTTGACTGCTGATAGTGTCCCTGTGGTTATAGCTTTAAGGCTAAAAGTGGGTGTCCAATATGCTTTTCTGATTCAGTTCCACTGTATAAGTTACATTTCATATGCAGGGAGTCCAATATTGATATGAAGGGGCATACAGCAATAGTGTAAAACAGAAAAGTGTGTTCATATGAGAAGTGGCCATAACAGAACTAATTTATTTCCTTTCAAGCCAAGTTCGGGCCCCTAGGAAGCCATTACTCCTACCCAGACACCTCCAGTCTACCATTACAGCAGATTCCAATTGACACTTAGCACTGACACTAGATCCAGAATGTTCTGTTGTGAGGGCATAAGCATGGCAGGCATTCTGTGCCATCTACAAAGTGTTCTTTTGGTCTTCTTCATGAAAGAGCCAGAACAGTTTTAATTGAAATCATATATACATATATACTGTGGGAAGAAGAAGAAGAAGAAGAAGAAGAAGAAGAAGAAGAAGAAGAAGAAGAAGAAGAAGAAGAAGAAGAAGAAGAAGAAGAAGAAGAAGGAAAGAAGAAAAGAAGAAAAGAAAAGAAAAGAAAAGAAAAGAAAAAGAAAAGAAGAAGAAACTATCACCAAAGTTAGGGGAATGTTTTCCATATTCCTTACACTGAACCCCAAGTTCGAATTTTGCATGTGTCTAGAAATGCATCAAAAAAATTCATTTACTCAATCTTACTAAACCAACTTTGATCAGTAGGTAGAATATGATCTTAAAAGATCTTTCCTTAATGTGGAATTTGTACATGTGAGTTGCCTGGGAAATTACAAAATTGTAAAAGCATAGTATAAGAAGGTATTAGGTTACATGATCCATATTGTCTTTTAAACTTTATTTCCCTATGATTTTAAGTAAACCATTTCCATGATTCATTTAGATTCTATGGCAATAATATTTAATCATAGTATGGCATAGTTAAAAACAATTGCCGAAGTAGATGATGTGGTCAATGTGATCCAGCTGGGAAGAGGAAACTTCAGTTGAAGTGTTGTCTACATTGGACTGGCTTGAGGCATGTCTATGAAGCATTTTTTAAAAATGCTGCTTGATGTCAGAGGGCTCAGCCCACTGTGAATGATGCCATGCCCAGGCAGGTGGGCCTAGATTGCATAAGAAGAGTTGCCAAGCAATCCAGAGAGAGCAAGCAACCCAGGAGGCAATTCTGTTCTCCATGGTCTTAGCTTCAATTTCTGCTCCAGGTTCCTGCTTCCCTCAATAATGCACTGTAAGTGTAAGAGGAAATAAAACTATTCCTTCCCCAAGTAGATTTTGGTCAGTGTTTTATCCCCAACAACAGAGACTTCACTAAAGCAAAAATTTTGAGATTTCAACTCTTATTTTTTCTATTACTGTCAGGCCTAATGTACATAAATCAGTGTTGAAAATATTTAAATGGGTTTTTGTTTAGACTTTTTCTGGAGTACCTAAGATTTATAGTTTACATGATGAAAAATTAGCAAAGAAACATGTGCTCATTCTATTTTGCTTTGCTTTATTATTTCAGCCTAGACATGATTACCTTGAGCAACGGAATCCCCACAATTATGAAGGTAACACTAACTCCTTGTGGAATTTTTGTTTTAGCATTAAAAAAAGGACGATTTTGGATCACTCCTGATCCTTATCACAAAGATGACAACATCCAGATTGGGCGTGAGGTGAAAATATCTTGCCAAGTAGAAGCTGTCCCTTCTGAGGAGTTAACATTTAGTTGGTTTAAAAATGGCCGCCCACTAAGAAGTTCTGAGCGGATGGTTATTACGCAGACAGACCCGGATGTGTCCCCAGGAACAACAAACTTGGATATCATTGATTTAAAATTCACGGACTTTGGAACTTACACATGCGTGGCCTCTCTGAAGGGAGGAGGAATATCTGATATCAGTATTGACGTTAATATTTCCAGCAGTACAGGTAAGAGGCTTGCTCATAGTGCAAAATGCCTTTAAAATAATTTGGGTTTGGTAAAGTCAGAGAGGCTAAGAAGTCATTATTTTTAAATTAAATCTAAATCTTATGTTCCTAATTATCTAGTAAATATCTGAATTGAGGCACTGTTGCTGTTCTTTATATTTCGATTTGCATGAGGTTCTATAAAAATTGTGTAAATTAAATCAATAGCAGTGACAAAGTTAAGCTTTAAGTAAAAGTATGCCAGCTTTTTTTTTACATTAGCCACAGTCCTTATAGCACTAAAAATATTATTAATAAACTTAAACCAGTGACTAAGGCTGAAGTCTTTTTCTAAATTTAAAATTCAACAAAGCTATTTGGATCTAAGACATAAGCCTTGAGAGGTAATTTAAGAGTGTTTTTTTAAAAAATTAATGTTTCTTCTACTAGTAGAAACCTTTTATTAAAGTTGTTGTCCAGTGTGACGTCTTGTTGTTATACCATAGTATAACAACCAAATTGTTAAATACAAAAATATATTGAAGGGGAACTCTTTGAAAGCTAAAAATGAAAATGTGCTGTCCTTTTCTATTGTCTTAAGTTGTTACCTCTAGACTTGGAAAAGTCCAGTGTTTTTTGGAGAGGATGTGGTAGGTTCACTCTCGGGTATTTTAAAGACCTATGTGTGCTTTGCCAATCTGTCACCAGATTGTTTTAACTAAGGATTCTCCCACAGTGGTGGGTGAGGACTACAAACTGAACTCACAGAGCTTGGTTACAGGAGAAAAGCTCCATGTTTGCAGGTGCTTAAGAGCTGGCTCTTCCCTTTCAGTCAGGCAGCCTTTTGACTCTTTTACACACGTGATTCACATGCAACTCTGTGCCTTCTCTTGGTTCCCAATTGCAGTTCATGCTGTATTGATTTTGCCATTAAAAGTCCATATGAAAGGCTTGCTTTTTTAATTTCGTGTTCTAAAGGTTATTTAGTTTTTATGAGACACATAATCTATGTGAAAAGAAATTAGAACATTAAAAGTAATTGTTATCCTAGCTTAGGCAAAGCCTCCACCTGATCTCTAAATATTTGAACTAGCATGATCGGATAGATTTATTTGTGGTTTTGATGAAAAACTGTTGATACATAATTACTCAATCAACAGATATCCATGTACTGCCTACATTAGTGTGGTAGGCAACAGAGTAAGTACTGATTGGCATCCATGTAAGATTTCCTTTTAAGAGTAAGAGTATTTTTGAAGGGTAACTTTTCAGAATTTTCTACCATATCCATCACCCTGCTTTCTTTGTTTGCTTTTCCTGTTTTGTTCACTCATTTCTTCTTTGGGAACTAATCAGCGCACACACACACACACACACACACACACACACACACACACACACACACCACAGCTTTTATTTAACAGACTTACTTGAAGGAAACATGACTAATTGGCTGTTCAACTTAAACAAAATACATCATAGAAAAAAGAGAATTATTACCAGAATGTATTCTGATAGTCATTTAAGTATGGTACCTACATATGAGTGTTTGAAACTAGGTATTGTGGATGACAAAGACAAAATGCCCAACCTCGATTCATAAAATAGCCAGAGATTCTAAAAGGAAAATTCAAGTTGGTCAGAGAACAGATTTTTGTTCAATTACAGCCTAATAGACATTAGAATAATTTTAATAAATCATCTTCACTATTGGTTTGATTTCTAAGGACCACAACACTAGAAATAAAACCTGTATTAAGATTTTTAGAAATATGCTCTATGCCTTCTTTTTCTTGCCACACACAGATGCTTTTCAAGGAGGACTCTGTGAAAAATAGATTTCATCTGCAATGTTCAATGCAGTCTTACCATTAGGGAAAACACATGACACATAGTTAGAACCCATTAGATAGTTGTTTAATACAACTATGATCAAATTTATGCATCTGACACACTACTGTTACTGTCTTTTCTGATTCTACTTCTTTAGTACAAGCACTGTTGGCCCCTCTTGCTCTTTCTCAATTTTCTACTGACATGACAGTAGATGTATTTGCTTTAATGTTTCAGCTTCAGGACAATATAGGACAGATGGATGTTGTAATTTGTCAAATGAAACTAAAATGTAGATTTTTAACACAAGCTGTTGAGGTTTTATGGGGAAAAATCAGAGCATTAAGTCAAGTTCAGCTACAGTGGGTTTTATTTTAACACACAACTGTTATGTTCATGAATCTGGACACCAGGAAATTGAGTTTTGAGAGAAGAAATAGAGAAGATAATCTTTAAACTAACAAGTGTGTCGCTCTTCATACCAAGTCTGGCTTGTTTATCACATTACCTATAGTGAATGACACACCAGAGTTGTCTACACAGTTCTCATGGCTGAGATTTGGGGATTCTACTCATACCATTTAAAAAGATTATCTCTACATCATAGAATTCTACACTCAAAATGACACTTCAATATGAAAACAGATATATTACAAATCAGCATTTGGCTGGGCGTTGGTGGTGCACACCTTTAATCCCACCACTCGGGAAGCAGAGGCAGGTGGATCTCTGTGAGTTTGAAGCCAGCCTGGTCTCCAGAGTGAGTACCAGGACAGGCTCCAAAGCTAAACAGAGAAACCCTGTCTCAAAAAAACAAAAAAACAAAAAGAAAAAAAAAAACCAAATCAGCATTTGACTAAGGAGGGTCCACAAGCTATTCCATAAAAGAAAGTCTCAGACTATTCGAATATAATAAAAGCCCTGAGAACAGAGGGAATTTAGGTGAATTGGTTGAGTGAGTACATTCAAGAAAATGGAGCAATTGTTAATAAATAAATATAAATAACTGGACATGTGATTCCATTATAGAAAGCTTGTACTACAAAAATGACAATCAAAAATGTCTATATGTGGATGTCTTCTCTATTTGGGGTTTTTCTAATTATTACTGTTTCAGGGAATTTAGCAGTGGCTAGATGGTCAGTGGTTTTATGATATTTAAATATTTTACATTAAATTTACACCATTATAGGGTGATATTTTAAAATTCTTTCTAAACCTTCTGAGCCTAGTATTACACAGGAGTCTAACATTAATTCTTGGTTGTTACTCTGTCTCCAGGGATGTGTACAAGACACTTAATAAGACGAGGGTTTATTGCCATGATACCTTTCTGCATAGCACAGAAATCTTTCTTAAATCACAGACCCATAGTCAGCATATGTGTTAGATAACACTTAAGACTGACTGAAATGGGAAAAATCCCAGAAGGCAACTTGTAGTTTGCAGAATCACTAATGGTTTTAAAAGACAATGATTTAGAAAAAACTGGCAAGTTATATTTAGAAAAACTGTGGAGAAGCTATATCTGTTTCATGGTTTATTCATACATTTAAAGGATACTAAATGACAGTGTAAATGACATAAATTATGCATTATTTCAATTTAGTTCAATATTAACAAACACACACAAAGTTCTGTAAGTTTGGAAATTGTTCTTGTATTAACCAGTTGCTGCTTTCTCAATTTAAATATCCATTCATCTCCAATTCCTTTACTAAATCAACCCCACACTGGGCTCTGTACCATATCCAGTTGGTACAGACAGACATTGCTCTTAGGTCATCTAAAGCAGAGTACCCTGCCTGATCTAGTCTGTAGGAGCCAGACACTTTACTTGAACTTTGACCAGATGTCTGTAGATGCTCTGAGTCTACAGTGTAGTTACAGGACAGTCTCACAGACAGTTGAAGTTTGATTTGAATCTTAAAGAAAGCAGAAGAAACAAACAGAGGATGAGGAAGGTCTCAGAAGTGGTAAAGCTGCTACTTGTGTCATGTTTATAGCATCAGCATTAATCTGAGAAAAAATCACATTACCTTACTTTAGTCTTAATATTTCACTGCTGGAACTATATTTTAGGCTAGACTTTGGGCAACCTAAATTACTTTCTGTGCATTGTTGTAAATATCTGAGTAACAAATTTAATGTATCAAACTCTAAGTGTCACCATTCAGTTCTGTGAAATATAGATTCTTCATGTGCCTCCTAAAAAAATGGATGCTAATTTAAGCCTAAATTATCAGCAGGTAAAATCAGCTGTTCTTCCTTTATATGAGAATAATTGGTAGAATAGAATTTTAGTTTTCATAAGTTTTCCTTTAAAATATTCTACTGCTTCCCCCCCTCACTTCCTAGTGAAGTCTCTGGTGCTCATCAGCTTGCATGTATTCCTTTGCATGACTCAAGAAACTTGTGTGTTTATAGTAAACTCAGAAATATGTATACCAGTCCTTAAAAAATGAAAGCAAAATCAGTTTTCTTTGGAATTCTGGGGAGCAGGGGAGACATCTGGTGAATAAATACAGCAGAAGGGTTGTGCTTCTCTCTTGTTAAGAGTACAAGGAGATTTTATATGATAGAGAAAGAAACAAGGGTTTATGGGTTAAGCAAGATACAGAGACATAAGTGCACAGTCACAGTGACGACCACCTGGAAATGACTTCACAATGTCAGGTTGCTGCTGGCCATCTAGTGACTGTAGTTCTGGAAGAGAGCAAGTGTCTGCACACCTGCAAGGATAGTGCTTGTTAGCTTGGGACTGTGGTGCACAATCAATGAGAGCCAAAAGTGAACATGAGAGCAAAAGAAAAACTGATTAAGCCCATTTCACTGGATTTGCTTCTTGGTTCCTTTCTATTTCAAAAGGAAAAGAAGAGTCCTGGAGAATTTTGTTGACTAAAAGTACATGTCTACAGAAAGACTGTAGTGAGGGGTGGGCTGTTTGCTTTGGTTAGAAGAAAACACCTGCAGTTCAGATTTATGAATTGGTGTCCAAGTTACTGGACAGAGAAAAATAATTTTCCTTCTTAATCCCCAAAACATAAAAGCTATGAACCTTGAATTCACGATGGAGACAAGGGTTGGTGAAAAGCTGGTGGTAGTCCTCAGCCTCTCTATCTGTGTATATGGTTTAGCTACAACAGTCTACTCTCTCATATATTCTACTTAGTATAACAGGTAAACTGCCTTAATGAATAGACAGGCATTGCTGCACTAAAATTTTATTTTCCAAAACAGGGAATAAGGATATGTCCCCAATGGTCATAGTATGCTGACCTCTAAGCTATAATACTGAGATTGTATTCATTAAAATAACTAAACAGATGGGCTATGTGGACTTGCTAGAAAATTAAGTTGAACTGCTATTATTTACCTGTAAAAACACCTTATATTCTTTGTAAAGATTGATGGGAAGTCTGAGACTTCCCTTGTACTTCCTTCAAATGCACATTTTACTGAATACCTTGCTAAGCTGACTGATGTCTGCCAGAGTGGTCCAAACTATAGAACTAAGTAATGCTGCAAATATTCCTGAAATTGTTTTGTGACTACTTAATTCCTCGGTTCTTATCCATAACATACAATTGTTTTTTTATTGCTATTATGCTGTTTATAACTCTTTCATCCCTCTGTACATGTAAGTATATATGAACAGAGAGATATAATACACACACACACACACACACACACACACACACACACACACACACACACACACGTGCCTTAAAAGGCATAATGAAAAAAAAAAACAGCTACAGCATTACTAAAAGTGAAATAAAAAACTTTGAATCTCCTGGTTAGGAGGCCATTTCTTTCTTTTGGGCAGCAGACTGGCCACTTCCACACCATCCTCAGGCAGATGTTTTCATGCAAATTAAATCTAGTCTTTAAGTCATAAAGATTGAAAAGATTGATTTGTGTATTTATTTCCAAGTAGTGCTACCAGACTTAGGTCTGTGTGCTAGCAAACACAGTTCAACCACTGCCCTTCCATAGTAAACCAATTAAAGGAGTCAAATTAATAGTGAAAACCAAAAGGGGGATTTATTCAGTATGGTCAGACTGTTGTAATTTAAGAAAAGCAGCATGTGAGAGAAAGATGCCTTGCAACAGGATTCAAGCAAAGGGGTTTGTTGTTATTGTTTTGTTTTTGTTAGTTTTTTTTTGTGGGGGGGAAGAGATCATAAAAAGGGGAAAAGGATAGGAGGAAACTGATCTCCAGAGACAGGAGCAGAAGGTGAGAAGACAAAGGAAAGAGGGGAAGACAGAGGAAAGAGGGGGAGAGAGAGGATAGAGGGGGAGGGGAGCAGTAGAGAGAAAAAGAGAGGGGGAACAGATAAAGGGAGAGAAAGAGAGGGAGAAGGATGGGAGGCGGGCAGGGCCCTTTTAAAAGGGAACATAGTGTATGTGCACAGGTGGTGCTCTTAGGGATTGCAGCTGAGGGCATATCCTGTCAGAACCTCAAGGACAGGACCATACAGATGCCTGAATACTAACACAGACTTGAAGAAGGACAAAGACATCCAGTAAGAGTCCTGATGTGAGTGTGGGGTTTAAAGGGAAAGCAAAATGCATCTGAAGCAGTCTTCTGCATTGTCTTGTCTCCAAGTCTTCCCTGTAAGTCTATCAGGAAAGTGGTAAACCATAGTCCAGTATGCAGTTTCCTCCTCTGGGTGCCATGAAGGTACCAGTTGTTTACTCTCCCAGCAGGAGATTCCAGAGAAAATACTAATTTCCTGGGGATTATTCTCTCAATGTGATGAGCAAGGAAGGGAGCACCAAGTGTGTCTTTCATGCATTTTAATTTCCCTCAGATAGGCTGGTGACAGGTTGTTTTAACTGGCCTGAGTATAGACCAAGGTGAAGCATAATGTTGGTCCATCGTATCAGTGGGGTAACTGTCCCCTGCAAACAATCATACTTCTGTGGCCTTTCCCATCTCCTCTTCTCCAGGATGGAGATGGACACAGCTGCAGAAAGTACAACCTGAACAGCAGTCTGACCAATTCTCTGCCTACTACTGTTAGAGTTTTAAGAGGCCATTGTGTTCAGTGGATTTCCCAGGGAGAAACTCTGCTGTTACACAGGATCTCCATTTCCTTAAGTATGTGCACAGACTAAGGAAATTTTGGAGTCAGAGTACACACAGAGATACATCATTTTCATCTGTCCTTTGGAAAGAATAGTATGCATATCAACCTGTGTTACAGAGGATTGTTATATAATTCATATTGAGGTACATAAATCTTACCAAGAAGAATGTTTTACTGTTAGCATTGTTTATTTGAGGAAAGCATTTTGTTCCATAAATGTGTTTTATTAAAAATCTGAAAGCTCTGTATTAAAATTTAAAATGCTTTCAAGAATTATTAAACATTTATCAGAGTTCTGCTGACTTGCATTAGTTCTGTATAGTTTAATATGGGGCATAGAAACAAATCAACAGCAAGGGAGATGTAGGTGATTTACCTTCATTCTGGCTTTGAATAGATAACACAGTTGGCAAAATTGAATGTTAAATAAAAGTAGCACATTTTTCTTAATATTTTAGTTTCTTCTCAGTTTTTCACATAAAATATTTTATTTAATCATTCTCATTGTAGATCTGATGGAGACTGTGCCATCTGGAATTATTCCCTTTCCTCTGTTTTTAATACCCAAGTTTCAATTGGTCAAGAAAGCTTTGAATATTTTAGGATAAAACTGTCTTCAAAAAGCTTACTAGGTATCATCTTAAAATGGGCTGAATGATTTAAAAGATGTTGCTAAACAATACATAATGAATGTGGGACATGGCAGGTGAAAACACTTCAGTTGAAAACCCACTAAATTTTGAAATTGTCTGACTCAAGACAGAAAACCTGCCATGATATTGAGTATAGTGTACATGCCTTGGTAATTAAATTTTGAGGAGCAAGGCTAAATGGAAATGAAAGTGATTGTAAGTAGCAACAACTGCAGAAATAACCAATGAATACAGTGCATAGTCAATTAAAATATTTGCTAAATAATTATGAGAGGAAAGTGGCTCTGGGAAGCAATAAAAGTACAGAATCTAATTCGTAATATTCCAATGTGATTAAATTGAATAATCTTAATAACTGACAAAGTGCGACATTTGCTTTAATGTGTTACTAAAGTAATATGAAAACACACAGGACAATGTCTATGACCCTGATCAGCAGGAACCCTGAAGGACAATTCACAACTCAGCTTGATCCGGAATGAGGCACTGGACTTAAGGGAGAAATATATCATTACATCTTATTAGAACACAATTTTCAAAAGAAATGAAGAAAGAGGGAAAGGAAAGAAGGGAGAGAGGGAGGGAGAAGGTATGACATATGCTTTAGGGGCCTAATATTGGATGACTATTCAGAGGTTAAAAAGTAAACAAGTGATAAAGGGCAGATCAAGGTTCCATTAGGGTTCTTAGTCTCATTAATAAAATAACTCAAGACACTAGTTCAGGGACATTTTTATTGGATTAAAAGAAAAACCTAAAGGATAACCAAGATGTAAATTACAAATGCCAAGATGAGGGAAAAGGGGGAATGAGGGCTATACTGCTTAAGCTGTTGGGGAAGGTTAGGCACATGGTTGACCAATAGTCACATGTTGGGGGAGGGAGGTCCAGTAAGGTACTGCACTAGGGGTGGAGATTCTGGGAAGAAAAATGAAGCATTGCAGCATTTCATTTAAAAACAACAATTTTATTTCTAGAATGATGTAGTTGTCCCGACCCTTGGGACAGCAACCTGGGGTAAGATATCCAGGGAGGGGAATGGGGACAAGAGACATGGAGAGAATGACCACAAGACAGGATTCTGATCAGGTGGCAAATTTTATTTTTCCCAAGGCTAGCTTATATAGTCAGCAGAGGAGAGTAAAGGTGAGGGGGAGAAGAGGCCAAGAGCCAGGTGTTAGTTTAAGTAGGATGTCAGAAAACTATAGAAGGAGGATGTTGGCAGGGTAAAAAGTTCATGGATGGTGGGGGTGAGGGAGGGTTACCTAGGTAAGAGGGCCTGTGGTTGGAACACAGGATTGACATCTGATTCATGTTGTTCCTTCTGGGTGCTCAAGCTTCTAGAAGCCATTTATAATCAAAAGACAGTTCTATAACTGTGTGGCTTGCCAAGTTTTAAAGGTTCATGCCAAGCTGTATGACTCCCAACAGAATGACTTAGAGCCCACCCTCCTAAGGTTGATCAATGGACCAGGTGACAGAAGCAGCCCATCTGGACTGTGAGGTCTCCACCCAAGCCAGAGATTTCAATGCTTCATCAAAAGTGTTTCCTTCTAACACAATTATAGGGAAATTGGTGGGAAACATGAGGTGATCAAGGATTTTATAATGAATAAATTGGGCAGAGAAAATGTATCTTCTATTTCCTCAACAGTGAAAACTGCTTTTCTATTATGAGGAAGTGTTGGGGGAGGGGTTCAGATACACTAACTATCAATGAGCTACAGTGAGCCTCTCTGCAAGGGAACTGATACATCATTGCCCTTCCAGAATTAGCTTTTTTTTTTTGGGGGGGAGGGCTGTGATCAGGCCTTGAGTTTGGTGGGCATTAGAAAAAAAAGGGGTACAATAGCATTAAAAAGAGTGTAACAAGGCCTTAAAGGGAGGGAGATACTTCCCTTTGAAACTTGGAGAGGAGCCTCATTTAAAAGGATAGCTTACCAACAGAATCAGCTGATCCAAGCTAGTGACAGATCACTGACTCAGGTCTAACAAATAAGACCGAACTAGACTCCCTTAATATAGGTGATAATGGTGCGACTGTGACAATATATGAGGCCACTGGCAGTAGGTCCAAGATACAACACCAATGCATAAACTGATTTAGTGGAGCCCGTTCTACATGGAGTGATACCTTGCCCAGCCTAGACACAGTGGTGTGGGGATGGAGAGGTGCCTTGGTCCTGCCTCAAGATGATGGGACAGACTTAGTAGACTTACTAGGAGAGGCCTTATCCTCTCCAGGGAGCAGATGGGAGAGAGGCATAGTGGGGGAAGTGGGGGAGAGCAGAAGGAGGGAGAGGGAACTGGGATTGGTATGTAAAAGGTAAATTAATAAAAAAAAAGTCAAAAAATGGTAGCTTAAAGTAAGATTAAGAAAAAAATAAAGTAAGGTTAAGAGAGCTCATTAATGAGACAGCTAAGGACAGGGTCCCAGAAAAATTCCTTCAGGAAAATCCCGGGGACAAAGGGGAATTCTTGACTTTATTATAATCTTTGAGGGGGGTGGTGGGAAGTTTTATGCTGCATGGTTTCGTTCAACATAGCCTACTAACAAAACAAAGCATGGAGGAACAATGTCATATTAGGACAATAAGTCAGGGGCTGCTATTGTGCCACAGCACAAGTTTCTCAGCTATTCTAGAGACAACCATGGGAAAATGTGATCTACTTTCCTCAGTCTGTGGAATCTGCACTCTGAGAGAGATAGGTCATGTTCTAACAGATCCTGTGAGAAAGAAGGAAACATTTCTAAGAGTAAAATGAGGAACTAGGGAGATGGCTCAGCATTTAAGTGCACTGGCTGTTCTTCAGAGGTCTTGGACTCAATACCCAGTACCCACATGGCAGCTCACAACTGTCTGAAACTCTAGTTCCAGGGTATCTAACATCTTAATACAGACATACATTTAGGCAAAAAACACCAGTGTACATGAAATAAAGATAAATAAAAAAATTAAAAAGAAGTAAAATGAAGACAGTGGAGACAAGCAGTTCCAAGCTGGATGGTTTGGAGGAGAGAGCCATAGCTTCAGAAAACACAAAAACTCATGAACTACATGTTGGAAGTCAGTTAACATTTTTACATCTTAGTTACTTCCTATCGCACAAAATCATTTGAATCCTTTCCAGGTAAAGTCTGGGGAAATGAAACAAAAATGAATATAAGAAAAAAAATACTAAAGCTGCCATTTGGCATTTACACATGGTGGTAGGCCTTCCTTACTTGGCTGGAGAGATTGATAAAAATCTGTGATGTGTTGAAGATGTTCAAACTCTATGAAGATGGGCAGTTGAGCCAATGACCAATGCTGCTAAATCAATTCAAGAATGAAGTCAATCCTCATTGACATCAGGCCAGGTATAGGATTGGAGATCCCACACTGCGGTCCAGGACAAATTGTCCACAAATAGTTTTAAGACCTTTAGTTGACTGGGTCTCAAAGCTATTTATTTATACAGTAAAAGGGTTAAGTAGATGGCTCATTTCTAAATGGTGTTTTGATAGCAGCTACACTTTATTTGCAACATTCTTAAGAGCTGAATTTCAGGAAGAAGGAAACTCAGCAGCTAAGAAATTTAATCCCTCTTCCTTCTTCCAACTTGAATCAGAGCAAAAACAGTTCTCCTTTGCATATAGAACTTATGTGCAAGATTCTGTTTACACATGTGTTCTGATTCTTGTTTTCACACATGCACACAATCACATGTATGAAAAACCAATGTCTTGGGTGAGGTATTCTTAGCTCCCTCCTGGAGCTCAGTGCTTCTATGGTTTTAAAATGCTGTTGCTTGCTTCTTTAGAATGTGGGGTCCAAGGCCAACTTGGACAATAAACTAGATAAAAAGTAATGTGGTTTAGGGGGTATAATATGTCTTGATGTTTCTACCAATTAGAAAATCAGGCCTAATGTCAGGTAAAGGTCAGAATTAAGACATGGGTTTCACAGGTTATTGCATTAATTTAGACATAATTAAGTTTATTCAAGAAGAGAGTAAAAGTCAAATATTAAAAAATGTACAAGGAGGCTGAGTGGTAGTGGCACATGCCTTTAATCCCAGAAGAGGCAGGTAAATCTCTGTGAGTTCTAGGCTAGCCTAGTTTACAGAGTGAGTTCCAGGGCAGCTAGGACTGTTAAACAGAGAAAACCTGTCTCAAAACAACAGCTACAACAACAACAAAAAAGTACAAGGAAATAGTGGGAAAACTAGGAACCATGAAAGAGAGAAAGCGCAATGGCAATAAAGAAGACAACCCTCCTCCAGCCGGTCCATTTGAAAAGAAAGGAGGAGCACCCAGTGAAAAAGTTTCTGGATGTGTTACCTAAGATACTCTAGCACTTCCATCAGCAGGTGTTGTCTCATGCATGCATTTGGAAGTGGAAACAAGTCCTTATTTTCCTTTAAGCAAAATAAATGTTGAAGGAGTGAGAGAAGAAAGAACATACAGTGAGAGCAGAAGAGGAGGAGAGAGCTGGGAGAAGACAGAGAGGTTATTACACTTTAAATATGGTATGTAATATAGGTATCATCTACCCCAGCATTCTCAGTAGCTTCTAAAATAGACTAATAGTAACATTATAGAACTACATGAAATAACAGTTGTATTAAGCATCTTTTCAGTGGCACTTATAAAAGTGTCAGGGAATTTTAAATTCTTAATTGTAAATTGTTTTGAGAGACATAAAGTTTATTGATATGAACTACCTGTTTTTGAGATAATCTATATGAAGGGAAGAATTGGCTATATTAAACTAGGAATCTATCCTTTAATAGGTCTATGAGCATAAGTCATTTTTATATCTTAATTTTTGTCCATAAAATCCTTGCAATTATCATCTGGAAATACCCAGTTATTTGAAATAGCAGAACAAAGTTTTTACCTTAAAAGTTATAGTTTATCCCATATTATATTAAAATAATTAATGAGAGAGAAGTAACCATGCCTAAATTATGCCTCCTATAGGCTTGGTCCTTTAAAAAACACTAATTAAATTATGTATACTATCTGTGTGGTCTGCATGTGGGCATTTGTGTGTTTGAATGTGAATGGGTGCTCATGTGTGCTAAGTCCCAACATTGTTCTCAGATGTTCTAGATTGCATTATACTTAAAACATTTTATTGAGATAGTATCCTTCCTTCATCCCAGAGGTTGCCAATTCAAGATAATACAGCTAGCAAGTTCACCCCAGAGATCACTTGTCAATGCTACTCTAGTGTGGTATTTCAGGCTGCTGCCTCTGGCAAGATTTTATATAGGCACCAGGGCTGAAAATGACAATCCTTATGCTTGCACAGCAGACACTTTTTCATTTCTGATGCAAGCAATGAGATATAGGGGCCACTTGAATTTGTATATAGCAAAATGTAGGTTAATCTAATAAGGACTGGGAAATTAGTTAGTTCCAGAGTTTGCATATAAAGCTATCTTAGCCGTCAATTACATGGGTCAAAAATAATTATGACAGTTATCTTAATTAACAAATAAGGAATAGATGTTTCCTTTGGTTTATTGTAAAGAAAGGATTATAAATAAGGGTTTGTTATTTTAAAGTTATAGTATTAGGACCACCGTTGGCTTTTTCTAAGAGAACATAAGGTTTGAGGAGTGATATTACTGTACAAATTAGACAATTACTTAACAGCAAATGACATCACTGCTTTAACATTAGGCAACTGTGAGGGAAATAAGGAGGCATCCAAGGTTGATCCTGGTTGCTGTCTGTATAAGGGCAAAATCTTTCAATATTTAGGCATTAAGTGGAACAGTTGTAACCCACAGGGAATGTGTTGTTTGGGGATGCATTTATGCTAATAGCCTATTCTAGATTGTAACTCACTATGTTGTTTAAACAGGCCTTGAACTTCTGGCACTCCTCATGCTTCATTCTGCCAGGGAATGAGATAACTGGTACAAACCACCATGCCTGGCTTCAGAAAAAAAAAAAAAAACTTCCTTTATGTGTTTATATATGTTTGTTTTTTGTGATTCTGGAGATTTAACCAAGGGCTTTCTGCATGATATACAACACACTCTATTGAACTGTCTCCCAAGACTTTTATTACATAATTTTTTATTTTATGTGTATGAGTGTTTTGCTACTATGTATCTATGCACCACATGCCTGCAGCTCCCCAAGAGGCTAGGAGAGGACAGCCCATCCCATGGAACTGGAATTAAAGATGATTGTGAGACATGTTGTGGGTTCTGGGCTTTGATCCTGAGTGTTCTGGAAAAGCTCTTAGCCACTGAGCTATCTCTCCAGACCTTCCCCTGGACAGTTAAGTTTCATTTTGTAGTTGGCAAAGTCAGAAGTCTGAGCCAAGTATTTCAAGAGTTCCAAGTTAGACTGTAAACTAAGATTAATTAAAGGATTCCCCCTAACAAATTTTCTTGCAAATATATACATTTGAGTTATCTGAAGTGACTCATTAGTTTCTGCAACTGTTGAAATTTTTTATGATTTGTTGTTAAATAACATTAAGATTTGGAAAAGAGAATGGGAAAATACAAAAAGTCCTTAAAGTGGTATTTGGGTAATATAACCAGGGGTTACATATATCCTGAATATTTTAAAATAAAATTTAAAAATGTGATTGGTGCCAGGGTCCATTAAATTCTTACTTTATATTTTGGTTTTGTTTGTCTGTTTGTGTGCATGGGGGTATTGTTATTTTGTTTTCTGCACAGATCTTACCATATAACTGGCTAGCCTGGAACTCATTATATAGATTAGGCTGGCCACAAACCCATGGAGATTGCCTCAATCTTGCCTCCTAAGTACTGGGACTAAAGGGCTATTCTACCATGCCCTGAAGTTACTTATTTTTGAGTAATTAAAAATAAACATGGAGTAATTTGCAAATTTCCACAACATCTTTAGACAGAGAGCCTGGTAGTGTCCTCTATTGTTCTGACTTAGTGTTTTGACTCCCAAAGAGAACCACTACAGTGATTTCTGAAAGTCTCAGTTACTAACATACTTTTGAACAACCAGGACACATCTTAATTCTTAGTATCTTTTACCAATGGAGAATGAAAGGGGGCTCAGAAGCTTAGAGAACTGTTCACTCTGAAGCTATCTCCTAACATGAGTTGTAAATCTCAGACATAGAATACAGTCCAGAGCATGCCTTACACATTCACATCTCCTTCTCTTTTTCTGCCTCTGGCAATTCTGATTGGCATGCCTTTGACAAAGCCTTTGTCCAGGTGGCTTTCTGTGGACAGGTTTTAAGATAGTCTAGAGAGGATTCAGGTAACAGTTGAGTTGGATCACATGACCAAATATTCTGCTGAAGATGGAACAGAAAACAATGAGGGTAAAATGTCACTCTGAGGAGTATAAGGAAGGTTGGGCCTGCAAGCGAGTCTCATATGCCACTCAAATAGGGAGATGCCTTATCTATTTTCTACAGTGAACATATATTGAAACATCATAGGTACACCACCAAGCCATCTCAATACTCCTAAAGATTCGGTTTTTTAAAGTGCACCTATGTTTGGAGAGTGTATACATCTTTAGTTAGTTTAAACATCAATAATACATTGTCTATGTTAAAAAGATAGTTATAAATTTTGTTAGCATCATATTAAGATTTTAAATTAATTAATGCTACTTATGCAGAATACATAGCAAATTACATGTTCCATCATTCTTAAGGAATATATTTATGGTTTTGGAAGCTGTATACCACATAACATAGAATACTTAGACACTTTTTTAAAAGTATGATATTGGGAGTATTTATTACATTTTAAATTCTAAGCTAATCACTACCATTTTATCAGGTACTATGATTTAACTTCTATTTTATTGAACAAATTCATTTATTGACAATTTCATGCATGTATATGATACATTCTATTTACCACTCTTCCAGTGTGTTCAAGCCTTTTTGTTTTAGTTTATGACCCTCTTATTTTAAGTCGGACAGTCTTGAGTGGCCACAGGTTTGAAACTATATGTATGGAACAGCTGTGCTCTCCATTTGGTACTCAACTGAAGACAATGACTGTTCCTATCCCAAGTCCTTGAGTTGCCCAAACCTTGGTTCTGAGTAGTTAAGATGTGTGAGCTCCCCCACATCCATGAGGGCTTATAAAGAGGCCCAATCTTGTGCAGACCCAGTGCAAGCCACCCATTTGCTATGAGATCATGTTTACAATGCCATGTCATACCCTGAAGATAGTATTTCACATGTAGAAACCACAGCTTTGGAACCATGAGTAGTTTTCTTCAGGGCTCCTCAATTGTTACAAAAGAGGTTGAATGCAGATCAATTCAATATGCAGAATTACATTCTCCACACAAACACCAGTGGATTGAGCTTATGTAATAAGATTTGGAGCTACAGATATTTACCAGTGATGCCAGTAATTCTGATGTGTATACAGCTTCGAGAAGCTGTCTAATATGGCTGACTATGAAGACCCATTGTGGGACAGTCACCCTAACAGGCACCTCAGATTCAGGACTGTATGCTTCAGCAAGGATGGATGGCAAAGGCTTTCAGTGTACAAGAAGAGCTGAGAAGACTAGGTTACCCCTAAGTCCATGACAGCAAATAGCTCAGAAGTTTTGTATAGCCATCAGTACCGATGAAGAGACTAAAATCTGTGAAATGAGAGTAATAAAATGACACTTCTAAAAAAGATGGTTTGCATATTATGAAATGCATGGGGAGTTTAAATGTGTACAGTAGACATAATAAAATGACAAGTGGATCAATGTTTTTTTTTTCTGAAATCCATTTAGAATGAATTACAGATTACTGTAAAGGACACATAAGAGTTCACTTTCATCAAGTCTGTCAAAATAATATTTGTAAACAATATAATTTAGTTGACATTTTAACAGAAATATTCTTGTTTGAAAATAAACTACAACATAAAACATATCCCACACATATTAGATCAGAATGAGTTATTTGTCATCACAGTTGATGACATTACATGGGCCTCAGTGTGGTTTGAAAATTGGGTCCACATTTTTATGGTGGCATTCCACACCTTTCAGAAATGCAAAATGCATCATAAGATGTAATCATGCTGTTGTACAATATTGGTTAGTGAGGACTCCATGTGTTATATGAAAACTCTCCTCCTAGTTTCTTTTAATTGGCCAGTCATCAGCTAGCAGTTCTGTTAATTAAACCTCATTTTCTTTAAGGAACATGTGGCCCTGATCTGATGAGGGAACATTGTGTTCACTCGCCCTTTCATTTTACTCTTGATAATGCATAAAAGAGCCAGATTCATTTCATGTCAAAATGTTTATTAAGAAGGCAATAGTGTCTATTTCCAGAGAATAAGGCATCTCCGGTGGGGCACAATCAGTGCTGTAATTAGGGAATTTGTAAACTACAGGCATTGTCCACAGTGATCATTTATAAGAGGCCTAACAATGTCACATGGGTTCTATAAGGAGACAAATGGCCTTTTCATAGTACAAGTAAATTGATTTTTCTAGCCATTCTGTGTTGAAGGGTTTAGTGGTGTGAGCAACTGTTGCTATAGAAAATAAAATAAATTTTAGATTATTTTTGAAGCATCTCTCTTACTATGCTTTTACAAAACACATTTGGTATATGATTAATTGTCTGTGTTCCTCTTAATTCAGATTTTTTTCATCAGTGGAAAGCAGTACCATAATTAACATGATCAGACAGCTCCCATTCACATTCTAGTCTGTGGCTTTCACGGTTACACCCTGACCTTTCTGAAAATGGACAGCACTGACATTTTGTCATCCTCAAAAGGGAGAAATGGATCTATTTAGGGATGTCCAGACCTCATTACTTCAGAGAAAAACGACGAGAGCTGGATATCTATGTTGCCTGCCATTTATGATACTATCAAGACATAGAAATCAAATTATTGCCTTTAATGGCAGACAAATGTAAGCATCTTCCTTTAGGATGCCTTTAGATGTGTGTCTGCCTACTTGTTGGGTACATTATTGTTCTTTCCAAGATGTTCTTTATCCTTATATAAATGTATTATATCCTCTCAATATGGAAATGGCAAATATATGTGTGTGAGTCTCTCTCTCTCTCTCTCTCTCTCTCTCTCTCTCTCTCTCTCTCTCTCTCTCTGTGTGTGTGTGTGTGTGTGTGTGTGTGTGTGTGTGTATTTTATTTCTATAAACATTTGTTTAGTTGGATGTGGACCTGTGCTCAATAGTTGAGATAACTGATTTCAATAAGATATGATCTATACCCTTTATATAGAAAGATGTGTACAACAATAAAATATAAGTAATATTCCAGTGATACGAAGATGGCTAATTTGTACTGTGTAGTTGCTATATACCTATTCCTTATGCTTCATATAGTATACACATAAAGGAAACATACACTATAGGTATAGAGAAGTGTAAAGTAGGTATTATTGTATTCACTTTATGTAAACCAAGAGCAGACGAAATAATGTTTCCAAATTCACCAGCCTTTAAATCTAGGCACTCAACTTAAGAGTCATTCTCTATAAGTATATTTAGGGGACACATTGCTCTGCAGTGTACATTATCTTTACACTTGTACTAAGTGTTCCTTTCAGCAACCAAATTTGAAGATATGGAAGCAAATGCTGTCTCCCCTTTGCTAAGGTTATGCATTTCATATTGGGTGAGACTCTTTGTTTTGACTTTTAGTCTATTTTTTATTTTTATTTTTTGAAAGATGTAGATTATTTTTGTATGCATTATGCACGTGTATTCCACATGTATGCAGATGTTCTCACAAGGAAGAATTGTATATTGGATCCTGAAGAGCTGGAATTACAGGTGTTTTTGAACTACATGACATGTGTTCTAAGAAATGAACTTAGATCCTCCTCTGAAAGAGCAGTAAGTGCTCTTAACCACTGAGTCAGCTGTTCGAGCCCCTAGATTTTTAACCTAATATGATTAAAAAATTAAATTTCTTGCAAATCTTCCAATCCCATTTTAAACAACTTTCTAATTAATAAGTTATTACAAACAATTGCAAATGCTAAGAAGTATCCATGTTTATCATTTTCCATGATACAGTACAGTTCTTGAAAGTGGTGAGTGGCCTAATGTTCTTCTCTTGTCCACACCCTTAAACATACTTGTTAAAAGTAATAGATATTAAGTCTAGCATAGGCGTAATATTTTTATATGATGTCACTTCTTAGTCCCATGCACTTTCTAACAACCTAGGGGAATATGCTGGTAGACACACACATAAATACATACATACATTCATACATACATACATACATGCATACATACTACACACAAAAAACATGCACACATTTGAATAAATCATGGGCATCATTTTTAAGAACATGTAAGCAATAATGCAAATGTGTTACAGACTGTAGTAACTATGGGAACTTCTCTCTCTCTCTCTCTCTCTCTCTCTCTGTGTGTGTGTGTGTCTCACACACACACACACACACACACACACACACACACACACACAAAACCTTTTTTTTTTTTTTGCGGGGGAGACTTACTATGTAGCCCTGATTGACCTGAGATCTCTATGTAAACCAGGCTGACCATGAAGCCACAGAGATCCATCTGCCTCTACCTGGTATTAAAGGATTACACCAGCTGGAACTTCATTTAGCTAGTAATTTTTCTGTAAGATTGTCTTGTCTGCCCTCTTTAATTTGTATTATATTCTATTTAGAGTTTAGCATCTACTGTCAAAAGCTTTTGAGGTTTTCCTTATAACTATGGTTTCTATTTTTATCTTCCATTATTTTACAAAATCTCAAGCATATCCAACATGAAATGAAGCTCCCAAAAGAGCAATAATTTGGGAGAAATCGATCTTCAGTTCCCAGACAGGTTTATGGGTTGATGTTTCTTTATGCAATATCCTTTTCATGGCCAATAGTTAAATATTCTAGGACTTACCTGCTATGTTGCTCTTGTGGAAACCTGTTTCTTATTATAGACACCACCAAGTATTTCTGCTCATTCTCTCAATATTTTCATAACAAATCATGAGCTTTGGTTCCTAAATTTTCACATAATTTGAGTTACTAGCTAGCTTAAAAATCTTGTTCCTGTTTACTTAAAGAAAAATTAAATTCAGCTCATGGGTCTTGCCATCTATAATCAGGAATCACCAATCATTCTTGAATTTCGGTGCATAAGAAACACAAAGCCAAGAAAGAATTTGAGGAAGGGAAAAGGGGGTTAGTAGGAAGTTTTTCGTAACAGAGATTAATTGTAATAACTGCACAAATTCTATTAGAAACCCAAGTTAGATAATTAAATTGTGCAAAGATCATAGTAACTCAAGATACTGGAGAAGCAAACAAGCATTGCCAAAATTGACCTTAGCTGTCTATGAGGCAGCAATCACAGGACCTGTGTTTATTTGCAGCTAGTCTTTTGGCTTACGTGTCAGGAAAAGTATGAATGTGATGCCGAGAATAATTTTCTGTTTTGTTCTTACACTTTGTGTCTATGGAATCCCTCAGAGACTATTCTTGTGCCATAGCAACACCTGCTGGGAGAGGGAAGTTGAAACAGCCACATAAGATGCCTGCCAAACCAGCTTCCCCAGTGAATGGCACTGCATGTCCTCCATCTCCAATACCAAACCTTCAGAATTGCTACCTCCAGAGTACCGCTGGTCCTCCTATGCTCCAAACACCTAACAATGATGCTATAATAGGATTTCCCAACTTTCAAAAATAAGCATTGTGAACGTGTGTGTGTATTCATGATTTTTAACCTCCTTAGAATTTCAGATGTAGATCCTAGGATATTTCAACCTCCTGTGTATTTGCAACAGGGGCTTTCTTTCTGCTCTGTTCTGAAATTTGTAAAACACTGTCAATACTGTCTTGTTAGCATCTCCTAATTTATTAAGGTGATATGCTAAAAAGTATGTGTCAGTGTAAACACAAAAGGCAACTTTACAAAATAGGGCAATGATATATTTATGCTAATTCTTACCACAGAAACCATAGGCAAGCCATCTGGTGTGAAGACAAGTTATAAATAAGTGCTTGTTCACATGTGAACAGGACTGTAACTGACACAAGTCTTGGAAGAGAGGGCCACATGAGCATTCTTGTGTAGATCATAGTAGCCTTTTATTGACTGCTAAATAAGGAAAGTCATAGAATAGGCAAATTACTCAATCCTACCAAGTGCTTTCTTCCACACTTCAGTGTATTATTTCTGCTTGATTATATCATTCTTGTGACCAAAGTAAAATGTAGTAATATCACTACTAATAGAAAAATCTAATGTTTTTAAATTTTTAAGCTGAAAATATGCTCATGTGAAAAAAAAATGATCTTACAGTTGTATGTTTTATTTTCAAGCATCTGTTAATCATGAGATGATAATCATTCAGTAGTAGTTTTTCTTCATTGATTGCCTAGTAACTTTGATTCATGTCTATACATTAAACAGGACTTTACACAGTCCCTCTGAACCTCTGTACAATGTCATGTGGCATGGGATCCAATAAGAAGACAAAACGTGTTGGTGCTGATGTTAGCATGTTTCAGCTACAGCTGATAGGAGGTACACATTTTCTTGTGCCAGAAATAAAACAAGTTATACATAATTTAATTCAGAGACACAGAAGATGAATAAAGGATGCAACAATTGGGAAAATTTGAATAGAGCAGAGCAATTGAATGGAGGTGAATCATTGCATGATGTGGTAGAGTGAACTCATTCATGAATGGCTGTGAACATCGCAATGGAGCAAATTTGTTAGGTAGATCTGCAAACCAGTCCTGCCCTAACCAAATAGGGAATTTTCACAGATGCACTTATTAAAATATGCACACTAAGGATTGGTTACTATGGAAGACAGATTGGAATCAGTAAGACTTAGACATTCCATCTTAGAGAATGGATGTTAGTAGAGATATGCACATGACAGCATTTTTAAAAAATCAATTCAGAAATCATAAAGGATTTTTGAGGAGAAAAGTAGTTGTCAATTTAATTTTAATGACTAAGGATAACCCAGAGGGCAGTGCATGAGTAAAATATGTTCTATTTACTTACACCTGAGGGAAATTCTGAATTTTTTTGTTGTTTTTGTTTCTTTGTTTTGTTTGAGACAGATTTTCACTATGTAGTACTAGCTGTGCTGGAGTTCACTCTGTAGACCAGTCTAGCCTCGAACTCAGGAAGATCTGTCTGCTTCTGCCTCCAATGGGCTGAAATTAAAGGTGTGTGCTACCACAGCCTGAATACTGCTGAATATTTTTAAATAACAATAATGCAAGGCGTGGTGATGCAGCCTGTTATTCCATTTAGGAACCTGAAGCAAAGGGACAATGAGTTCAAGAACAGCCTCAACTGCCTATTTAGCTACAGTGTTATATTGTCTTAATGATGAATGGATCCATGAGCAAGAAAGTATTTGAATAAAAGAGTGGCCAAAAAGTTCTAGGTCATGCATATCATATAGTTACCCCTGTGTTCATCTTGTATTTGTACAAATAAACTCTTGCTAGGGAGCACCTGGTAACAATATTTACTTCTTTAGTATCGAATGGCCTGTAATTTTCCTGGTTTACATCAGAAATTGTTTGCAACTAAATGCGTTGTCTACCAGAAAGTCTATATCAGCAAGTCCATATGTAAGTGAGGGAATTTTATCATATCTGGATATTTTCACCCCAAAGAGCTTTCAAGTGTTTCTTACTATATTCCAGCAATGACTTCTCACCATGCTGAAAGTGAGCCTGATTTATTATTTTGAGAGTTATTGTCAGGACTTAGATTGGAATTATTTTGCATTTGAAGAAAATTCTGATTTGTATTGAACATATGTATGTATTGAACACATTAGTCATGTGTTCTTACAGTCTTGGTACATTAAGGCCATTTTCAAAATCGTAGCGATTTTTTAAAATATACTGTGAGGTTTAGCAGTAATCAGAATTTTCCAATACTATAGAATACTTATTTTCAACTAGAGATTATGTGATAAAATTTTTATGTCCTCAGTAGAGTATACTTTTTGAATGGAAGAGAAACAAGTAGGTCTATGTTATGTGTGCAGGTGATGGTACTTAACCAGCAGCTTCTTTCTATTATCCCAAAGCCAAGTATAAGATGTCATTACTAATGCCCTATTCACAATTAATGCAATGGCATTATATTTAGTCATCCCTTAAATCTCTGTGATTCATCAAAACTCCAATATTTGAGTATAATCTCTCTCTCTCTTTCTCTCTCTCTCTCTCTCTCTCTCTCTATATATATATATATATATATATATATATGGATTATGAAATTATTCTGAATATAATAGCAATTAAAAGATAGAGAATAATAGCATGAACATAGAAAGAACCATGTGATAGAATATCTGCCTTCTAAAAAGTATGGAGTCTGCGGCCAGGTGGTGGTGGTGCATTCTTTAAGCCCAGCACTCTGGAGACAGAGGCAGGCAGATCTCTGTGAGTTTGAGGCCAGCCTGGTCTA
This sequence comes from Cricetulus griseus, assembly GCF_003668045.3. NCBI lineage: Eukaryota > Metazoa > Chordata > Mammalia > Rodentia > Cricetidae > Cricetulus > Cricetulus griseus. Next base: position 136,558,881 of record NC_048598.1, read on the forward strand.
CAGAGAGAGAGTTCCAGGATAGCCTCCAAAGCTACAGAGAAACCCTGTCTCAAAAATCAAAAAAAAAGTATGGAGTCTGAATTTTGAATTTGATCCACATCAATGCAAAATTAAATCTGTCAATCTCTGTTGCCTGAAGTATAATATTGTTCCATCAAAATCTACATAAGATATAAAATTCCCATCAAATACAATATAAATTGTGAACTTGGGCAAGAGCTCAGAGCACACACTGGTCTTGGCAATGACTAAAATTCTGTTCCCTGCACCTACTCAGGCATCTCACAGTTGCTTGTAACTCCTGCTCCAGAGGATCCATCCCCCTCTTTGGATCTACTCAGACACCTGCACAAACATAACATACACATGTGATAAAAGTTAAATGAAATATTAATAATGAAAAAAAAGATATTTTCACTCTTTTTAAAAACTTCCCTTTTTGAAGGGAAAACATATGCACACAGTCACTTGATTTCCTTCATTCATCTCATTATTGCCTTTGTGTGTTTGGAACTGGAGACTTAGTGTGGAGAGCTGTGTGCGTGTGTGGCAAGGGCTCTCCATGAACTAAATCACTAGCTCTCCTTTTCATTAGTTACATCTGCAAATTTACTTTGCATTGGTCTTTCTTTTTTCTTTATTTCTTGAATTCTTACCTCCAGAGATCCTGTCAATGAACCCATTAGTTCTTTGAAATCTTATATTTGTTGTTTATGTTTATATTTTAGTGTCAATTATGCTTTCCAGTCTAGAATATACGCATCTAGTATAAACTATTTTTCCTAAACTTTCAAGTAGAATTGCATTATTGCCATATTTATGTCAGGAGTCTTTAAGATGTGGGTCTGGTTAGCCTACTGTAGAAAATTCTCCTTGCTGCATTTTAAAAACAAAGTATACCTTTCATCTTCATATTCCTTTTAAAGTTCAGCACCAGCCAGGAAGTGCACAAGCATATCTGATTTCTGGTTCATGTTATTATTATTTCTTGGACTTCAAATGGACCTACGTGTTTTGAATAATGAAATTTTCCAAGTAAAAAGTGAAGAGTTGATGCCCACTGTTTCCTCACCAATATGACATAAAAAACATTTTCCCTTTTTGTTTTTTTTTTCATTCTTTTTTCATTTACAGTCTGTGATATAAGAGAAAAGTCAGAAAGCCAATTTATTCGAGTTGTGGGTTTTTTGTTTTTTAATGTTTGGAAGAAGAAGCAGGTCTTTATCAGGGTTTTCCCAGGTCCTCTGCCTGTAGAAACTCCCACTATAACATTTCATTATAGACAATGTCAGAAAATATACCTGTATTTTTATTTTCATGGTATTTGATTTTTATAGAAAGTACTTTCTGAATAAATGTGTGTTTCACAAGGCACAGACATATCAGATTGTTGTCTTATATTTGATACACTTTTATTGAGAAATAATGCATATTATAATTTATATAAACTATCTTAAAATTCATAATGCAATTAATTATGTGCCTGTAAATTGCCTCTTCTTTGTCTGTTTTAAAAGCAATTTGGAGCTTTTCTATTCATATTTTTAGATGAAAGAAAGCGGGTCTTTTAACTCTCAACTTGGAGAAGCCTCCAAATGGCAATATCTGCATCATAAATCTACCCAAGCTGTCTTTAGTTTTCATAAAGTTGTACTTATTTGAGGCAGTAATTACAGATTTGGTTCATTTTACTATGTGTTGTTTTTTAAACATGCTCATGATTCATGTCCATTTGTTTCTATTATCTGACTTAGTCCCAGATTCGTAACTCTCTGCGATCCTGCTCTCCACAGCTTCTCCATTCTTCCTTTCTTAGTTAGGACAGGCAGCATATTTTACCAATAGAAACATCAAAGACAGTGCTTACAAAGGACTGATTTCTTGTCCCCCCAAAACAGGGAAAATGTTCAGCAGAATCCCAAGAATGGGGATGGGGCAAATGACACCGGTTTCCCATAGCCAGGCAGAATGCATTTCCAGGCCCTAGAAAAAGGCAATTTCTCAAGAGAAGTTGAAAGTAGTAACATCCGAGGCAGGGGAGATACTCAGTGATGAAAGTGCTGGTGTGTAAGTATGGGTAACAGAGTTTGAGTCCCCAGTACCTACATAAATGCAAGGGATGTGTAATGACAGCTCTGGGTTCAAGTGAAATATTCTGCCTTAATACAAAGGCTAGGAAAAAACTGAGGAAGATACCTGCTATTAGCCTCAGGCTTACACACACACATAGAGCACACACTCACAAACACTGCACACACAACGTACATATGCATATGCACTCTCACAGTAATGTGAATCCATGTACATGAAAACACACAGGCATTGCCTGTAGATATAAATCAAGAAGAAAGTAATAATATTTGAACTGAGTCTTAACATGTAGGGTGTGCAGGAGTGCTGGAAGACCCCATGGACCCCATATGTCTAAACAGAGGGAAGTAAATGAAGAATAACTGATTGTTCAAGAACACTATGGTTAGCTGCTCAGTGAAACCTGTAGAACATGAATGTTACTATGTCATTCAAAACACCATTTCTGGAGTGATTCATGTATACCATGAAAAATACACTTTTCTTTGAGTGAATTTTGCATATAGATTGCTTTAATATTTCTCATTTCTATTAAAGCCTTTGATATGCTGATGTTACACAGATATTGGGGAAGAGTAAAATTTGAAGCAAAATATAACAGGATGACAGTAGTAGTGAGTTTAAGGGAAACCACTGCTCTTGTGAAGCTGTAGCCCCCGCAGGAATTTGTTTTCCTCCTATGTTTTCCCTATTTCTGTCTCTGTTTCCTCTCTGAATCCCTGCCCAACTATCTCATTGTCATAATTGATTTGTTAGGTATAAAATATTTTACTGAATGTATGTTATGTATAAGACTATCTCCTGGATACTGATAATACAGCGGTGAAGTGCATGTATTCAGTCAGGAAGCTCTTACTTCTATTTTGACATGTAGAATATGATGTTATAAGATACACATGGATAATTAAACAGTTACTGTTGTGAAGCAAACTATGAGCTGTCATCTCGTATAGTGACTGGGGAGGTGGGAGAATAAAATCTGTTTTGATAAAATAGTTTATAGCACACGGCAACATGTTCCACTTAACAATAGCAGTTGTAATTATTCACACTACTTGCTAACATGCTGTTTCTTTTAAATATTGATATTTTTATCTATATTTATAGGAAAAAGACATAATCTTTTAAAAGCCCTTATCATGTTGTGCCATGACTGTTCCATGACTGAACAAATCTATCATGCTGTTTTCAGACTTCCCTAAAACTTCCCTCTGATGAGCAGTCTCATTGAGGTTTGGGGCATTGCACTCCTATAAGCCCAGCACTGGGAAGCCTGAGGTCTAAGGATCATGAGTTCAAGGGCACCTAGGATATGCTGTGAAGCAGTTTGCAGGGCAGCATGGCATAAAGTAGTGAGAATTTTTCATCAAACCAAAGCAAACAAAACATCTTATGGAAAAAAAGGATTGCAAAATGTTACTTAATCCATTTTTGTTGCTTAGAAAAACTTGAAGTACTTCACAAAAAGACCTATTTTTGAGCTGTCAAGATAAAAAACTGTGTCCTGTTTTACTAACTTTAATTAGCAAGTTTAAAGATTTTAAGTCAATGAATAACAAATGTACAAAGACAATTTTTACACTTTTCATAGTATTAAATTTTTATGATAATTTTAGATTGTCAAGCATTTAATTACAATGGCCTAATGTTTTAAGATATTTGAATATTCATCATATTAAATCAAGATACAAATGTTTGTCTTTGGCTCTGTTCTCCTTCACTTCCTACTCTGTTCTTGTCATACTAAAATGTCAAATACTTTGTTTCAAACTTTAGAAATTAATATTCAGATTTGTTACATTTACCCATGTTCGTGGCTTTAGGGAGTTTTACGGAGTGAATAAGCAAAAGCAGTCCCTTACACACTCTTTTAAATTGTTTCATTTCCGGTCAAATCAATGTATTTGCCATCTGGAAACTCAGTGTTTCTCCTTGAGTAAACTTTGATATTAAATATTTGCTCCTTAGGATTATTAAGGGAGTTGAATAGAAATGTAAAATCTGTCAGTGTGGCACTTAGTTGATACATGTTAAATGCCAAGATCGTTTTTGCTATTCTATCTCGTTGACTCTCAAGAAAGATAAACAAATATTATGGTCCCATTTGTTTTGTGAAAGTACACTGATTAGATTTGCATGATATATTTTTAGTATGCTTCAAAAAAGCAAACTCTTTAAATTATTAATAATATCTCCAAAATAAATTATTTGAGTAAATCATTTAATAATTGCCTCTTTCCTAAATGTGTCCATTTTTCAACATGAATTTTGGTGGGATCAATTCTTATAATGTGTATATTTACTTCAAGAGGATAATTAATGTTCACATTATCTGACTTATGAGATGCTATCATGTATGTTATAAAACTCATTTTTCATAACTTAGAATAAATGGAGAAATTAACATAGGAACATACATGTAAGACATTTGACTGCCCAAATCACTCTGGTATCTCTTTGACTTGAATTAATGTCTCAAAATGTAGTAAAAGCCTACATGTCAGCATTAGTTAAAAATAATTTGAAATAGGAGTAAAGTAAGGCTAGTAATCTCTAATGGGACAATAAACCTTCCATGTTAACCCAAATGCTACAGCCCCTTCAAAAAGATTGAAGCATTAATCAGAAACCTAGAATCAGCTAGGTTCCCATTAATTCCATCTTTAATACTCCACTTAGCTCTTGTTTGTGGACAGACACTTGGTTTGCTTTGTAGACCCATTTAATTTAATTCAAATACAATTGCATTATTAATGCAAAAATTCTCATGGAATAGGGAATAGTGTTACAGATACTGTAAGAAAAACCATGATGTTTCCTCAGTACTCCGTGTGTTCCATTAAAATCTAACATGAGTATGTTCCAGCCCCATAAACTAAGCTCCTACAAAACCATTCAAACGTCATTTACTTGAGGAATTTATAATACATATATATATACTTTGAATAACTTTCTTAACAAATTTATAGAAATAGTAGAAATGTCTTGCTAAGAGTCTGTGTTGCTTTAAAATATGATAATTTGAAATCTTATGAAATTTAAATTTCTCAGAAATAAAAAATGAGAGAATATAATGAATTGTCTGAGTATGATATTAGTCAGCTGCTCTGTTAAATTCTCACCAAAGAAAATATAGGCCATAAATCTTAGCACCATTTTTTAAACTTCTAATTTTATACCTTGGGTTCTTCTTTTTCCTACCACTTCCACATGTTATGTTGTTTTCACATATGAGTAAAATGAAATGAAATAATTTTAAAACTGCATTTAATTGAAATATTTCTACCTCATTGCTATTAGTCTGATTGGTGGTTTTCTGTATGACTGGTGGTGACTTAGCTGTTAAAGAGTTGTATTTATATGTGATGGCAGCAGTTGCATCAATTTGTATAAAGCAAAGATTTAGGGCCCAGTTAATGGCTAATAAGACAAGGCATTGAGTAGAGTTTTCTTATGTGGACCACTTGCCTTCAAATGTAATATTTTTCCTATTGTGAGAATGTATGTAGTCTTCATTTGAGAATATACAACAAAAGGTGTAGGGTTAAGTGACAGCACTTTTCTCTTATTTCTGTGGTTCCTAAATTTTATGTCATCTGCCTTGTCAAATACTTCAACCAGCAGAAGTTGTTTCCTTGTGATGTTCTGTGACTGAATATGTCTTACCAGTTTATACTAACCTTGAAAAATTTTCTTTTTCCCATTTCAAGTTCCACCCAATCTGACTGTTCCACAGGAAAAATCACCTTTGGTCACCAGAGAAGGAGACACAATAGAACTTCAGTGTCAAGTAACTGGGAAACCTAAACCCATCATCCTTTGGTCTAGAGCGGATAAAGAAGTTGCAATGCCTGATGGGACAATGCAAATGGAAAGTTACGATGGAACACTGAGGATTGTGAATGTGTCAAGAGAAATGTCAGGGATGTACCGGTGTCAAACCAGCCAGTACAATGGATTTAATGTGAAGCCAAGAGAAGCCTTGGTCCAGCTCATTGTGCAGTGTGAGTAAATTTGCTTTCCATTGGTTTCTCTGAGGGTTACAAAGGAGGGGATGGCAGCACTTCCATATAAGAAAAAGAGCTGATTCTTGGCGTTGGATCAGTGCAGTATAAAATGTAAAAAATAGCGTAATAGCCTTCCAACTTAAATAAAAATTGCCATTCATCTGGTTATTATTTAGCTATTAGAAAACAGTTGGTATTTAAGGCTAGAGTCAACAACTGTAATGGTTAAAAGCCATCTGAGTACAAAGAGTGAGGTGGAGGTGAAAGTAACTGCTAATTTGGTTACTAAACTCTTTAGTTTCCATATTTCATTTCTTTTTTAAATAATTGGATGCCTGTGGCCCAAATCATCCATCTATTTAAAGAATGCCTTTGCTTAAATGTGAATTTATGATCATTGAAATGCTAGTTTTGCATGTATGAAGTTGTTACAGCAGTTTGCATAATTATCTAGTAATAGAATTTGTGAAGATCTTAGGTGCTGAATTATCTAACCAATAAGTGTTTATTTATAATCTAAATAAGATAATTCTTGAACTGCTTCTATTGAAATTATGGCTGTACGTCTCACAAAAACTGTAGGCACTATGGAGTTAAAATTTGCTCTTAAAATAATTAAATAAATTAAGAATTGATACAAAACTGAGCAATATTAATGGTACTAGTTACTTTGAGAAAATGGTAAAAAAAATCAGCACAAGATTGTAAAATTTGATCTTATAATAGCAGATGATGAGAAGTATTGTACAGTTGTTTCTATGGTGATGGGAATGTAATTCAAGAAGATAGGAATAGACATCAGCAAAATTCAGCTCTTTCGTTGTAAGTATAAAGGTGCAAGGTACAATTAAAGAGCAGGGTGCTAGCTGGAAGCACTTCCACTCAGAGCCCTGTGTCTATGCCCTGTCAACTCTGGAAGCCAAAACACCAGCAACCTTTCCAGGTCCAGCCGGGAATTCACTGTGTCTTTCAAGAACTGCTTTACATGCATTTCTACCTTTTTATGAAGAATCTGAATATATGTCTGAGAATTTGCCAATCACAAGAAATTGGTCACTTTCTAAATGCTCGTGAGAGAATCAGTTCATGTTCAGATAACATCATCCCAGTCTTTGGACACATAATCCATGCCTACCTAAGGCTTGCTCCAGTGAAACTAAAAGTGAAGAGACTCAGATGATAATTTTTAAAATAACAAATATTTTATGTTTTTCTTCATTAAAAATACAACGTTTTTCCTAATTTTGATGACTGATACAAGTAACATTATTGATTTGAAGTATAAAATACTATTCTACCATACTAACCACACACGTGCACATGAATTTACATGTGTGGTTCATTGCATCCTTTACAATAATTACATTATTATGTATAGCAAACTGAGTTTTATTTACTTAGAGGTATGTGTGGGTGGTATATGCAGACATATGCAAATGTACACACAAATGGGCAGACACAGGTGTGAGCATGCATGTGGAAAACAGAGATTGACTTTGGGTGTCTTCAGTTACTCTCCACCTTAATTGTTAGACAGATTGTGTCACTGAATATGAAGATCATCAGTTAGCTGCAGTGGCGGACTGGGGATCAGCCTGCTGCTGAAAACCTGGCACTGGGGTCACAGATGCACACCTGACATTTATATGGGTGCTGAAGATCCAACCTCAAATCCTTGCACTTTTGCTGCAGCAAGTACTTGTTACAGGTGCCACCTCCTTAGCACACAAACTCTTTTACACATTGTGTATTCCAAGCATAATTTATTTATATTATAGCTAATTGCTAAAGCTGCTAAATATATGTGAGTACCAGCTGACAAGTATACAAATATATGTTTAAACTTATAAACAAATATAAATATAGAGACATACATATACATACTTCCTTTTTCTGGTGAAAGTAAGGCTTCAGGAGTGTCTGAGGACATGCTGATTAGTATTTTGCTGAGTAGACCAGACTGGCATTGAACTCAGGGAGATCCACCTGCTACTGCCTCTTGAGTTCTAAGGCATACAACACCACTCCTGGAAATTTAATTAGTGCTTTCATTACTGTTTAAACATTCATATCAAGTAATGGGTTTAATCATGACGTTTACATTCAGACTACTTTTTATCATCCTTGTCCCTCTCTTGCTCATCACTCACCCCCCACTAATAGCTATTTTCTGCATTTGTGTCTTAATAAAATATCATTGTATATATGTGCCACATTTTTTTACTCATTCATTGATGCTAGTCTAGGCTAGCTCCATTTCTTAAGTTACAAATGGTCTATCAATAAAATACAAATGTCAAGTGTTTTCTTTCTTTTTTTCTGTATTAAACTGAAATTGGGACCTTTGAATATACATTCAGGAGGTAGAGTAAATGGGTCATTTGGTAGTTCTATTTTCATATTGAGACATCTCCATACTAATTTCCATGGTGGCTACACTAGTTTATATTTCCTCAGTCAGTTTTTTTTTGGTTTGCTTGTTTGTTTGGCTGGTTGTGTTTGTTGTTGTTTGGGTTTTAGAGACTGTTTCTCTGTTTGACAGCTTTAATTGTCCAGGAACTAGCTCTGTAAACCAGGCTGGCCTGGATCTCACAGAGATAGATTGCCTTTGCCTCCTGAGTTCTGGGACTAAAGGTGTGCACCACCATTGCCTTTCATTTGTTTTATTTGTTTGTTTGTTTTGGATTTTGTTTGTTTTTTCAAGACAGGGTCTTACACTATAGCCCTGGTTTTCTCTTGGACTCACTATGTAGACCAGGCTGACATCAAGCTCAAAGAGATCCACCTGCCTCTGACTCTCAAGTGCTGGGATTAAAGGCATGAATCACTCTGCACAACTCTCATTTGTCTTTTTATTGATAGCCATTCTGACCAGGTAAAATGGGATCACAAAATAGTTTTAAATTGGATTTTTATGAATGCTAAGGATGTTGAACACTTTAAAAAATATTTATTGGCCATTTGTGTTTTGTCTTCAGTTGAATATATCATGTATTGTTTGGAAGATATGAATTTTGAGTGTTTGATTTTTTTCATATCTTTATGAATTGTAGTTATAACCTCATGCCAAACATTGCATTCCCTCCCATTCTGTAGAGTGTATTCATTGCTGGTTGTTTTTACTATGCAGGATGTTTTAAACTTTACATAATAACATTTGTCAGCTACTGGGATTATTTCCTTTGCCTTTAGACTCCTTTATTAAAAAAAAAATCTTGCTAAGCCTAGATCTTGAAATTTTTCACCTATATTTTCCCATAGTACTTTCAGTGTTTAGGATTTGAAATGAAGATCTTTGACTGAGTTTGAACTTATTTTTGAGAAGTGTGTAAGACATAAATCTAATTTAATTTCACACATGGATATAGTGTGTGAAATTATCATCATACCACCACTTATTGTAGAAGATTTCTTCTTTTCATTGTAACTTCCTAACGATTTCATGAAAATTTAGTGGTAGTTGAGTGGATTTATTTTGGTGCTCATTACTATTTTATTTGCTTACATTTTCTGCTATCTTTGTCACTGTGATTCTGTAATGTACTTTGAGAGCAAGTATTGATATTCATCCCATCACTTTTTTTTTTTTTGCCTAGGTCCTACTCCTTTGGTTATTAAGGGTATATTGTTTCCCCATGTGAATTTTAGGATTATGTTTACTAATTTTGTTGAAAAGGTCACTACAATTATGATTAGGACTGTTTCGAAATTGTGGATAGCTTTTAGTAATATGGCTGACCCTACAGTATTAAGTCTGCCATCCCATCAACATGGAAAATCCTTGAGTATTCTAGTGTTGTCTTTTGTTTTTTTCCACATCTTAGTGTTTTCATATAGGAGCTTTCATTTCATGAGTTGGAAATTTGTGAGCTTATGGCATACTCATGATTTTCCTCATTTTTTGTGGTGATTATATATTTATGAGGTTAAATGTGTTCTCTTGTTTGTTTATTTATTTATTTACTCAATTTCATTATGTGTGTGCCCCTGTTGAGATCTCTTTGATTACATGGATAGTCCCTGCTTCTATTTAGAAAAAAAGCCTATTGCAATAGCAAGTATAATTCATGTTAACCTGCACTAGAAAACACTTGTGTACTTTCTTTGTCTCCCCAGTTACATTCAGCAATAGGACAAAAGGGTGCAAATTTGAAAAAAAAATTATATTCTTTAGAGTTAAGGACATTAATAATCAAGTGGTAAAATGAGGAAGGAATGGGAAAAAGAGCAAACTGGAAGTGAACAAGAGGGAATGGATGTGTTGTTGAGGTATAAAAATAGTAGATGAAACTATTATAGTATAAACTCAAAGGACTGGAATAAAAGCCTAAAGTGATGAGTTACCAGCTGAAACAAAACAACACAAAGCTAACCAACTGAAGTACAGCAATGTGAGTAAAAATAAGAAAAAATAAAATAAGAGATACTATAACCTCAGCCGCCCTCCCTGTTGAGATGATAGAATCGCCTCCTTCCAGTCTCTGCACCTGCCAGGGAAGACTTTTAAACTCAATAATTGAAACAAGTTGTCAGTATGCCCTCTTTCTGAGACCTAGTCTCAGGTCTCAGATCCTATCTTCAATACCCTGCCTGCTAGTTAAGACTTTTTGTGACTTAGGCTCTCAAGGGATGTGTAAGGCCCCCTACTTGTGTTTTACTGTGTAGCTAAATAGTCTTTTCCCAGACTCACATGAAGTTGATCAGCACAATGATACCATCCCCTATTGTTACTTGTCCAGGAATTATCAGGATTCCTTTTCTGACAACTCAGTCTAGGGTTTTTGTAGTGTTTTGAAAGAAAATGCCCCCCAAAGGGATTGGCAGTGTTGGGAGGTGTGGTCTTGTTGGAGTATATGTGGTCTTGATGAAGGAAGTGTGTCACTGTGGAGTTGGGTGTTGAGTTCTCTTATATGCTTAAGCTGTGCCCAGTCAGTCAATTCACCTGTGGATGAAGGTGTTGAACTCTCAGCTCCTTCTCCAGCACCATGGCTGCCTACATGCCACCATATCTCACCATGATGATACTTAACTTAGCCTCTTAAACTGTAAGCCACCCAAGTTAAATGCTTTCCTTTATAAGAGTGCCCATGGTCAAGGTGCCCCGTCACAGTAATAGAAACCCTATCAAAGACAGTATGTGTAGAAAAAAATCTAAGTTTCCAGTTCCACAGTCTCAATAACATGAACTATCCCTTTTCCAGTGATGTTTCCATAGGCTCTGCTTCTGTTGCCACAGCCCAGTCTCTCTCCAGTTAGTCATCCCTTTCCTATCACAGAGGATTTATAATTGAAGGGACAATATTGTAACTTTGGTTGCTAAGCAGAGCATCAGAAAAACTTGAAGCAGTGTATCTGCTCCACATGCTTCTTATTTCCAGAATAAACCAAGTCATTTCTTCTCAGTCTCCCAAACAAGACAATCTAGAATTGCCTTTCTGCCTCTACCTTAGCTCCTGCTGCTCCCTTTTCCTGTACACAGCAATTCTTCAAATCCCTTGAGTACACCTAAGTCCTGTTCCACTGGGATGAACCTGGAGCCTTGAACTCTGAGCCAAAAAAGAATGCACCCTTATGTTGTTTGGTCAAGGTATTTTAGCACAAGATGATGAGTACCTACGACAATTGCCTTCCATATAACTCTGCTGGAATTCTGTGTGTAGAGCTAATGTGATCAGCATAGAGATAATAATATGAGAACTGAACAGTTTTTATAATAAATGTCAACATCAATTGAACTCTCTTATTTCACTAAAGTTCCTTGATTCTTGTGAACTTTAGTTACCTTTATGGATATTTAAAGGGTACATTAGAAGCATGAATGACAAATTCTAGCTTGGTTTTTAAATTTACAGACAAGGATGGCATGAATACTCTCCCCTTGGCTCTGCTCTAGTGTTACCTTCTGAGGGAGCATCCATGCAGAATCTTTTCTTTAACCACGGGATCTTGATTTTTAAAAAAACCCACTTTATTCAATAAACATGCTTCTTTGCAAGTATCTTAACTTTTCTAGTCTTTAGTGCTCTTATTTCCAAACAACTTTGCATTTCTCAATAGTATTTATAGTCTCAAACTGACTTAGTTAGGATTTCTGTTGCTGTGAAGAGAAACCATGAAGACAGAAACTCTTATAAAGGAAAGTATTTAGTTGAGGCTGGCTTATAGTTCAGAGTCCATTATCATCATGGTGGGAAACATGGTATTGTGTAGGCTGAAATGGTGCTGGAGAAGGAACTGGGAGTTCTACATCTTGAACCGAAGGCAGCAGGAGACACACTGGGCATAGCTTGAGCATAGGAGACCTCAAATTCTGCCTCCACAGTGACACACTCCCTCCAACAAGGCTACACCTCTTAATAGTGCCAATCCTTAAGGCCTAAGCATTAAAATTCATGAGTCTGGGAGGAAGGCATGTCTATTAAAATCACCACACAAAACATACAGAGAAACAACAACAGCAATGTGTATGACAAATAAGCGAATGGGGAATATAATTGCCAGTATGGTTCTCATTTTTTAGCATATAATCTCTGCAAAGTTTTAAGCTAAAAATTCTATTTTCTTACTTACAGATTATTCATTCTATTTCCTACTTCTTAGCTTAGTAAGGCTACTATAACAAGAATGTTGTAAACTGGATAGCTTATGCATTCCAGAAATTTCTTACATTTGTGAAGCTGTGAATTCTATGATCAAGTGTGAAGTCCCTCTCCTTGCCTCATAAAGTGCACTTGCTTTATAACTGGACTCATGTGGTAGCATGGTGGAAAGCATTGTTTCTGTGACATCTGTTTTATAAGGCACAAATCTCATGTATGTGATAGAGCCCTCTCCAAAGTCCCACTTTCCAGTGCCTCACAGAAACTGTTAGATTTCCACCTATGACTGGAGTGGAGAGACAAGTATTCAATAGATTATAACACTGTCTTGTTTTTCTTTAAGACTGATCCATTCATACTGTACTTTAATTCCTTTGCATGCCAAAGTAATGTGTGTGTGTGTGTGTGTGTGTGTGTGTGTGTGTGTGTGTGTTTGTGTGTGTGTGTGTGAATTGATCAATAATCAGGTTTTCCATTCTAAAAAACAGTTTAGAGACAAACTCCTTTTGATGATATATTCTTAATTTTTCCTTCTCACTTTACAATACACTCTGCCTCAAAATAGGTTGAGGAAAGCTTTTAGTTTCCTAGGAAAATATTAATACATTCAGTGTTCATTTGTCCTATTTTTAATGATAATGGTTATTAACGAGAACTCTGCATTTATTATGCAGCATTCCTTTGTTTGGATTAAGTGGCTATATTAGCTCTTTTCTTGTTTTCAGTAGTTATTGGGAGCATTAATCAACTGAACCCTGAGGCAATGTTAATATTTTGAAAACATTAATATTTATATTTTCTCCCAACCTGCCTATTGCCTCCTCTTTGTCCCTAAGACCTTATGTTTACAAAAAGGAAAGAATTGAGCTTATAAGATACTATTCAATTTAAACTCTGCATAAATCATTTATGGAGATATTATCTCAGATCAGCATATTCTATACATAAATGTAAATGTTGTACTTAGCTCATATGTGTGTTTTCTTTACTACTAAATATTTGAAAATTTAAGTTCCTGTGTATGCAAATTACATTTTCAAGAAATTTTTTAGTTAATTTTAAAACTGGCCTCGGATTCTTGTGTTTTGGGTTTCTTCATTCTTCTGGAGGATAGAGCATCGTTGATAACTGTCTAATCGATAAACTACCCAAGAAAACATTAAGGGACTCTCCCTCTTTATAGGCCTTCTCAGAACAGACCATCAAGTCCATGCTTTAACTCAGCATCACCTAGAAAAAGATGAGATCATCAGCCTTTGGCTCCTGGGGAAAAAATCAGCACCGTATCCCTTTATGCTTCAGCCTCTGCTACTGAGTGTAAATGCAGGCATAGATGGCTTAGGGAACATGCATCTATTACAAGGCCTGCTTTAAAGCATTCAACAAAACTGGGACAGGAAAGAGCTGGTTTAGCACAATGATTAAAAGTACAACTTAACCCAGCCAAGATGTGTGTTTCATTGGTCCATTCAGCTAAGTGCTTCTATCCAATAAGATTGTGCAGAAAGGAATCCAAGTGGTTGTCACAGTATCACTTACTTGCAAAAAGGTCCTTCCTCCTGAATCCTTCAGGTATGGCATGAAACTGAGTACTTGTGAACTGAAATATTTATCATCTCCTTTTCTAGGGTTACTCTGCTTTGTCCCTTTCTCAGTTCATGTAAGTGTATTCTCAAATAAATAAGCACAAACACAACTTTAAAAATTCTTTCCATTTGTGGTTATTTTTAATATATAAAAGAATTTGTTTCAAAATATAGAATTTAGTTATTACTAAATGCTGTACGAGTCATTATAAAATAAAAATATAGTGACAATAAACCTTATTAAAATATATCAGAGAGGTGAGCAATAACATGTCCCATGAACAAACCTGTGACTAAGACCCCAAGCTGGTCCCAGCACTATAAAAACAAAAGAGCAACAAAAAACAAGAAACCAGGTGTCTCAATGAGTGAATCAACCAAAAGAGGAGAACTCAAAGGACTACTGTAGTTTGAGAGAAAGATGGGAAATTCCAACACTGTAGCAGGCAGTAATCTTACAGAGAGCTCCATCTACCTGCAGGTTCTGGTCTCATAGAATTTTAGCTCATGTTTTCTTATGAACTTTATCTTCATTGCCAGTCTGTTGTTTAATACAGATTTGTTTATTTTATTTTATGTGCATGAGTATTTTTATTTCATGTATGTCTGCGCACCACATGTGTGCCTTGTGCCCATGGGGTCAGAAGACCACACTGGATCTGCTGTACCTAAACCAGATGGGAGCAATCATGTAGGTACTGGCAATTGAACCTGGGTCTTCTACAATAATAAGTGCTTTTTATCACTGAACCATCTCCCCAGTGCATATCTTAATATCTAACACCAGGTGTACATATCATGTTTTGTATATACTATATTGGCCTATATTTTATTGAATTCATTTTTTAAAAATTGTAGTCAAAACACAAAAATCCTTTTTAGCTATAACTACTTTCATCTTCATAGAGTTATTTTAGCTGAACTTAACATCACATTGTCCCACAGGAATCTAGGATACAACATATTTTACCACCAAGCCTTTTAACTCCCCATCTTGCAGCAAAACCTTATAAATATAGGAGATTGTGCATTGTGACACACACTTTTAATGTCAGCACTTAGAATACATGACCAAGCAAGTCTCTGTGAGTTCAAGACCATCCTTGTCTACATAAAGATTTCCAGGCTTGCCAGAACTGCATGGTGATACCCTGTCTCAAAACAACAAAAAAGGTATTTTTACTTGATTATGTAGGGATTTGTTTATTTGTAGGTTATTTGTTTGCTGTTTTTAGAAACTACTTCCCTGGCTGTCCTGGAACTCACTCTATAGACCACACTGGCTTTGAACTCACAGCCACCTGCCTCTGCTTTCTTAATGTTGGGATTAAAGGTATACACGGTTACCAATTGGCAAAAGGAATATTTTTTGTCATGATTTGAGGAAAATTTCTTCTTGAGTCTTGTGAGTAGAAGCCGGGAATGCTACAAAAGTGGCAGATTCTTGTACTTCCTGAACTGACTTTTCCTGGCCAGAACTTAATTATTTGTTGGGAGAGGAGATATTAGTAGTGTTTGAAGGCATCCCTAATTCCTAATCTTTAAATTCTAAGAGGGTAGCTCTCTCCATGTCATGACAATAAACCCATTTTATGGTCAAATATTCCTTAACTGACACAAGATCACTAGATCAAGAGCCACTGCACTGGTGAAGGCTCATGTAATGTACAACGAGACAAAGGAAATGTAGAGGGATTGAAAACTGGTGAAACATCCTCCCAGAGGAGCCCATGTGCTTAGAAACATTGCATAGATACCATTTCTAAAGCCCTTAAAGAGGCTTCCTGTGACAGGAATTACTTCACTAAGTTCAAAGCTTTGTGATAGCATATATCAGCAGCCTCCTCACCCAGAAGCTATTTAAGGCAGAAACGATGTCAGGAGTCATGGCTGACATTTCCCTTCTTATGTTATTAGGACATCAGTGCTAAAATACTGCAGAAGGGAGTTCTAATGAGTAGGAACATTTTTCCTCGATTCATCCTTTTTACTTCATCTACAATCTCATCTGTCAAGGAGACACAGCAAATCTTTTACTGCATCACTTTTTGTTGTTGAAGTTTAAATTTGGTCACATTTTGTGAACAAACAACTATGGTTATTTTTTTTACATTAACGATAGTTATTGCATCATGGGAGAGCTAGCAAGAGAGAAATAGAAGAACAGAGCAGGACAGAGAGAAGAGTGAGTGAGAGTTAGTGGATGACCGCCATTTTTGGTCACCAGAGAGAAGA
Organism: Cricetulus griseus; assembly: GCF_003668045.3. Classification (NCBI taxonomy): domain Eukaryota; kingdom Metazoa; phylum Chordata; class Mammalia; order Rodentia; family Cricetidae; genus Cricetulus; species Cricetulus griseus. The sequence goes on from NC_048598.1 coordinate 136,575,399, forward strand.
GCACAAGTATGGTTCTAATGAATTTATTTTTTCCAATACATTTTTAGAATAGAAATTGTAAGTACTGAGTCTCTATTCTTTCTTGTAGGTCTTTTGGCTACATATTTGTGTTTGGAAGGAGAAAACTATATTTCACACTGTCCCATCAATCTATTCTCATTTTCAGTAAACATTTTATTCTTGTGAATGAGTACTTCCTTGAACCTTTCAGCATTGTAGTAAACAAAGCAAACATTCTTCAGACTGAAACTTCTGGATTTAAACTGAGCATGCATTGTGAAATTTAAAGAAGTGTCTCCTTGATTTAGAAACTTGATATGTAACTTTATCTTTGATCCTGAACTATTTTTAAAGAGAAAGTTGTCATATGTAAGTAAAATCATTTACATGTTCTATTATCTTATAGATTGAAGTACAAATTGTTTGTCCTGAAAAACATCTATAATGTAAGCATAGCTTTTAATTGTTTTCATTGAATTATGAGTGTGTGTTTAGGTCAAAGGACAACTTGTAAAAGTTGGTTCTCTCCTGTCATGGGGTCTCAAAAATTGAATGCAGTTCATCAGGCTTGACTGCAAAGACCTTTGCCAGCTGAGCCATCTCTTTGATCCTTGAGTAACGTATTTAGGGTAGAGAGAAAATTATGCAAAATTAATAATTTGAATAGAGAATAATAGAGAATAATTTGAAGAGAGAATATTTAAAAATAGAGAATTGAATAGTATGTAAGAAAATGTGAAGAAGTTTATCATTTATTTGCATGACATAGCAGATAAACTTGTACAGTCTTCCTGTGTGTAGTTTCTGCTCCTTTGCATCCATTGTTAGTATCAATTTTCCTGAGTTTCTAATGTCTGAGCATATGAGCTCATCTACACTACAGAATTTCCCAGTGTGTCAAAAGAGGTTATTGATGTAGAGCATTATAGCTCAGTTAAAAGGTATGAGTGATTTTAGTAGTTGATATTTTTATTTCAGGTGCTCACATGAAACCCTAAAATACAAATGGACCAACCAATCACCTACTTGTGTACATACATGAAGATGCACATGGTGCATGCAATACAACAAGCATGACTGTGGATTCAACATTTCTATCCCCTTTATTATCCATCCATCTCCCTGCATGTCTCACTGTGAGCACCATACAAAGGACATGTTTGTTGAATGAACACTTGCTCTTGCTATTTCAGTCTTTCATCCATGTCTTTTATGACAGTAAAGTATATACTGATTCTATTTTAATCCTAAAGTTATGCTTTAGTTGCTATTTATTCCTCCTCTCTCCAAATCTCATTTTGTTCTTACTGTGTCCTGATCCACACTGTCTTACTTGGCAATGCAAAGCTTTATCGGCACTCTGTAGATCTTCCCCAAAATGTATATGTGAGATATTCAGCTGGCTTCTGCAAAATGTCAAGATAGTTTCCTGATGAATTCTAAGATCTGATATAACTAAAATATAACTTATAGTAATTCTCCTGAGTTATTTTTTCTCTTCTAGGAAATCATGTTCCACCTACCAGGATCTCTCTCATCTATAACCAAGCTCATACTCATTGTTCTGTTTTCCTTATCTCCAAATATGCATGTGAAACTGGGTTATCAGATTCTGGAATTAGAGACTTTGTTTAATGTATGCATTTCCACATTCCCCATCATTTCTCTACAATACATCTTTTTCATGTTTGACATGTTGAAATGAAATCAACTAACCAACAAACAAAACTAATATGAATTAAATCTTGTGATGCTTGAAAGCTGTTTTAGTTCTTTATTTGGCATGATGTCAGTATATTCACTATTTTGTATCGATAAACCTTCTCTCTGTATATTCTTACTTCTTGATTATAATTTCCAGTTTCAGCATAAAAATTTTATATCCTGCAAGAAATTCCTACCATTTCCTCCATCTCTGATCTTCTCTTTCCCTTCACACCACCGCTGCCAAATGCTCATCCCCGTGTGAGAATGAAGAAACTGCAAAGGATAGAACTTTCTTAAACCATTTTAGGGAACTAGGTCCCTTAGCAAAACCCTAATGACACCTATATATGATTGGCTTCACTTGGATAGACACAGATATGACATAGAGGAAGAAATACAAGCATTTCTTTTTTTCTCTCTCTCTGATAATTCTCCATAGCTGCATATTACTCTGGCCTCTTAACCAACAGTGCTTTGTGAAAACTCTCATTCATGATGTAATGGAGGTAAGCAGCCCATTAGCTCACCATCCTGTGTCAATCTGGTGCTTCTGTCACTTCATCTTTTGTCACAAATATAATTAAAGTCACATCCATGGATCAAATTCCTTGCCACCATCAAGAAGACATCACTCACATGCCATGTCTTCTAAGGTATAGTCTGAAATCTCCAATTGTTTGATAACGTGTTTTTCACTTACAGTTTTGTTAATAAAAGTGTGGTACCACACATGCAATTTTTGGCACACACTATGAAAGGTTATAGCAAATCACAATACATGAATGGGGAAATGTGAATATATGGAGTAGAATTTAATTTTGCAGAGAATTCTAAACCTTTGTGGTGGTACCCATCCTAGATATGCAACCTTCCATTGCTCTCCCACTCTCTTCCTCCCCCACTGTTTCCTAGGCAAATGAAGAGTATGTCAAAATAATCTCCAAATAATCTCAAATTTTAAAAAATGAGATTTATATGTTAAACCAAATTACAAACCTATTTATATTCAATGCACGAATAACTCTGTGTGTCTGTATGTGTGCGTATTGTGTGATTTCAGAAATCTCCATAATATTGCATCTTTAAATTAAGAAAGAAGATTAAATTTCTTTGAAATACATTTTTAGTATAAACATAACTCAGATATATGTTACAGTGTTGGAAAAGAGTAAAACTCTACTTGAAAATTAAAAGCACAAACAATTACATGTATTTTTATTTCCTGAATGTGGTCTAGATAAGAGTACAGAACTGAAAAAAATAGGTGACAACATTTAAATTCTTGATGATTTATTTTTAATTTATAAAATAACTTTACTATAATCTTTCCTATTGCTTTATGATTAACCCTCATTTAGAATAAGGATGGCTACTGGGTAGAACTCTTAAGTCCATATACTCATCCAAATGTCACACACACAGAACTCTGGAATTTTCCAATTGATTTTAAAGAATATTAATATATGATCTTATTAAATATACTGTGTGATGTAACCAAACATCTACATAACTACAAAGAGAGGAATATGTTGTAGTGCTTTGAAAATCAGCTTAACTGACTTCGTTTTGGCTCCACATCTGTCCCTATCTTGATATTTTCTGTGCTTTTTTGAAGAAAATAAGTTTTAGAAAATGAATAAAAAAGATCCTGCTGTCTGCAAATTAGTGTGCCTTTCTTCAAGGCCATTGTATGACAGGTGAATCATTTTCATTTATATTTCCTTTTCCTTTAGCAAGTGCCCTGCTTTGAAAAGTTTGTAACATTTTTTTTACTAAAAGCATGCTGTTTAAGATAGATAGATAGATAGATAGATAGATAGATAGACAGACAGACAGACAGACAGACAGACAGACAGACAGACAGACAGATTCTTCTTCCAGTGTTTTAAATACATCAGGGAAATTTGTTTGTATTAGAAAATTAGTTGGTTCAGCAAAAACGCATTGATATTTCTCAGTTGCTGAAAATATTTGGCTTAAAATGTCTTTTTAAAAAATATCTTGGACAGCACTCAGATTCTGGGGAAAACATTGTTTTGTGGTGTGTGTGTGTGAATTAGAGAGAGAAAGAGAGAGAGAGAGAGAGAGAGAGAGAGAGAGAGAGAGAGAGAGAGAAGAGAGAGACAGTCAGACAGACAGACAGACAGACAGACAGACAGACAGACAGACAGACAGACAGGAGGTGCAAGGCAGGGGGGGAAGAGACAGAATGCACACATAAAGGCCAGAGAACAACTTAGGCATTGTTTGTCAGGCATGCCTTCTACCTTGTTTTTATCAACTTTATATTTTTATTTTGTTTGTTATTTTTGAGACAGCATGTCTCATGGGCCTGAAGCCCTGGGGATCTGCTTGTCTCCACTTTCCCAGTGAAGTGATTTTAAGCGGTGCCACCATGCTGGGTGCTTTTTATCAGGGTTTTGGTATCAAACTCATGCCCACTTGTACAGAAAGCCTGCTACCAACATTATTTTCCCAACCTTTAGTCAGTTTTTCTTTCAGGAACTTGCTCCCTCTTCCTCTCCTCTTCCTACTTTTCTTTCTCCCTCCGTATCCATTAACCCCCCTTCCACCAAATTATTTTCTAAATCTGTCTCTTATTTTTCTTCCTTCCCCTTCTTCCCCTTTCCTCATTCCATCCTACCCTAGTTCACACACTATATACCCACATTATATCCCCAACCACATGCATGCTTAAATGTAGATAGACATTTAAGAGATACAATTAGAATTCATTGCCATTGTTTGAAAATGGGATACACCTTGTAACTTGCCCCCTGTAAACTATCAGGGTTGATTTATGTAGAACTCAATGAGAGGTCATCATCTTTGTATTCTTTCATGCCTTGTAAGATGAACATGAGACCCACGGTCATTCTCTAATTAGACATTCACCATTGGGGGCGGGGTCTGGGTATCAATGACTCAATATCCCAGGGATTATTAAGAATTGAATTTGATCTAACACTAATATACTTACTAACACTGTCAGCTGGAGTCTCATATTGAAAACATCATTGTTTTTTTTTTTTCATTACGAGGTGTGAGGGGTGGGTGGGGGTGGAGGTGTGCATGTGTGCATCCTATGTTAACATTTGAATTAAAATTAAAATACTTTGCATTTTCTACTTTTTCACTTTTCTACTTTTGTTCCTGAGAAGGGACTTGCAAAGTTAGGCTGGAGATTTCGATAAAATTCATTGATGAGCATGAAATTAAATCTAATGGAAATAAAATACATACCACCTCCCTTGTAGTCATGATTCTGTAGAATATTTCACCATTTAGCAGCAGGCAGATATTATTTTAAATTCTATTTTCCATAAAAAGGCATGTTTTAAAATTTTTAAAGGCAAGAAAAATTGGAATAACAATCAATTAACTTAAAGACAAGTTGCAAATTGCAACTTATAGTAACTTGTCTTTCATACTTTCTGTGATTATTTTGTATATTTTCTTATTTCCTCAAAATTAGTCAGAAGGACCATTTTTCTGACTCTATAGAAGACCAGGATATTGATATTGCTTTGAATCTTAAGGTGGTTACATAATCTATGTTGTTAAATATTTGAGTCTCTCTGTTCCAAGGTAATAACAATATTGTAGTTTCACTGAAAGTAGCATATAAATCAGACAACTTCAATAAACTATGGCAATAAATGTTTACTTTCAATAATTTTGCTCAATAAATATTAATTATATGAATAAAATTTCATCATTTTTTCTGCTAAGCTAAGGGAATCCATATGAGAATTATAGGTGATCTATGCTCTAATTTAACATGTAAATAGACAAAAATCATGATTCTAAGTGTTATGACAGAGAGGATATGTGAGCATCACACAAGGTGTGATGGCAGGCAGCCCTTTTTGTCCGCTGTGTGCCTTTAAATCCATGTTTATCTGTATTAGCAGGTAGAGTTGTATCTTATTTTTGTTGATTAAACTTAGCTTATTATTTCCTTTCTTGTTTTATGTACAGAGTAGCAATCCCCCTGTTTGTTTACATAGGAGGAATAAGTTTTATTTTTTTGTGATGTTCTTTTTTATTATTCATCATTTTTATTTATTTTACATACCAACCAGTTTCCCCTCCCTCCTTTCTTCCTGTAACCTGCCCCCATCCACTTCTCTTCCATCTCCATTCAGATGGAATAAGGTCTTCCATGGTAATCAGCAAAGCATGGCATATCAAGTTGAGGCAGGATCAAGTTCCTCACCCTTGCATCAAGGCAAGGCATTTCACCTTAGGAAATAGGTTCCAAAGAGCCATCTCATACATCAGGAACAGGTCCTGGTCCCACTTCTAGGGGCCCCACAAAACACCAAGCTACACAACTGTCACCCAGATGCAGAGGGCTTAGGTCAGTCCTAGGCTGGCTTCCCAGCTGTCTGTCCGGAGTTTGTGTGTTCCCACAAGTTCAGGTCAGCTGAATCTGTGGGTTTCACCATCATAATATTGATGAAGCCCCCTTGCTCATAAAATTCCTCCACCCTCTCTTCAATGGGACTTTTGGGAGCTTGGTCCAGTGCTTGTCTGTGGGTCTCTGCATCAGCTTCCATCAGGTACTGGATGAAGGCTCTGTGATGACTGCTATCCCTTACAGACCCCTTGACCTTACTCATTTATTTATTTATAAATATGAGGCTACATTTATTCTTTTTGACATTTAGTTTGAAAGATCTTTTTTATGAGTAAGAAGAAATAGCTTTTTTATTTTAATTTGGACAAAACAGAGGTCATTAAAAGTAATCTTATATGGAGTTATATTTTAGATTACAAAACATTGACTTGGTCTAATATTTCATTCAAGAAGATGTGAACCACGAATTTTAAGCATAATAATATTATACATGTCAGTATAAAAATATCCATCTAATTATCTTACATCAATATTAGTCACTTTTATCATTTCTATGAAAGAGTATAGACATGACAACTTGAAAAGAGGAATTTCTCATTTTGGCTCATGGTTTCAGAGGATTCAGTCCATGGTTCTTTGGCTCTGCCATTATGAGACTATTAAGACAGAACACAATGGTGACAGGAGGGCACAGCAGAGGAACTTCTTCCTTTTTTGTTGAATAGCAAGCAGAAAAAAAGGTGCCTACTTGTAGAGGCAAGGGAAAGAAATAGCACCACAGCACCACGAGACATGTCCCAGTAATCTATGTATTTCAACTAGCCCTAACTCCCACCTCTCAATAATGCCATCAAAGTATGGATCTATGAAAAGATTAATTCCCTCCACTAAATGGAGGATCTTAAAGAAGCTAGACTTACCTGTCTGAGTCTAAAATAAAAGTTGCCTTTATGGGAATCAAGGAGTATGAAGTTAGGAAAATGTTTTCCTCTGCTAAGTATGAAAAGTCGATGCCACAGAATAAAAAAAAATCTGAAATTAAAGAATTAGAGGTCACAGGGATGGAGGGATAGCTCACTCAAGATATTAAAGGCTAGGCTCACAATCAAAAATTTAAAAGAATTAGAGTTCACAAATTTGAAAAAGCTCAGGGGAGGGAGGAACACGGAGGGCTTGGAGGTAAGAAAGAGAAGGGGAAATGATGCAACTGTAGTGCAATCCCAGAAAAGAGTAAAATTATCTATTATCTATAAAAATGATAAATAGAAATGGAAACAAGAGGAAGAAATGTAGACATGTAACCCCTTCTACCTTTGCAGAGTGAGAAGCAGCCATGCAAAGTAAAGGTGAAACACAACATCAAACAGAGCCAAACACAGCTAAAGAAGTTAGAACATAGGGTAGAATGTGGAGGAAAATAAATACCCCATAATTACAAAAATACTTTGAAAAATATTTAAGAGGCATTTACCTGTGAATTATGTAAATATCTGATAGTTCTCAATCTTCACACACATATGTACAGTATCTGTTACCTTTATTTGCTGTGAATTACTTGGCATGTTTGCCTTCTTTGGAAGTCAGAAACCCACCTCAACATTGATCCTCAGACACTCCAAATTAGTGTCTGGGTAATTAGAGTTTGTAGCTTTTTATTTTCCTAAAAATCAACTTGCATAGTTTAAGGTAAGTCACTAACATTCACAAAATCAATAGTTGTTCTCCACTGAACATATTTTTTAATTGCATGCCCAAGATTTCAGTTTATATACTGTGATAAACCTATGTTGACCATACAAATTAAAAATGAAAAGAAATATTGGAAGAAAAATTCACAAGTGTCCTATTTGAAGCTTGTAGATATAGGAAAGTTTAAAAATATATTCAATGAAATGTCTCTATTGTCACTACCATATTTTTTAGATTTCTATTAATATCTGTTAACTATACAAAATGTGGGATATCGTTACGACATTCCATACATACATATGGTGTACTTCAATAATATTCATTACTCTTTACTCTTTTTTCCTCCATTACTGTTGTTTCTTCTCTGTCTCTCCCTTTTCCCTTTCACCTTCTGCTTCCCAATGCCCAGTAACTATCTACTGAGCCCCTCCAAGATAAAGCAGTATTTAAGTACTACAACAATGTAACAGTATTTAAGCCGCATGGTATAAAGGACTAAATAGTTACTGTATTAAAGCATATGCATCCCACCCACACACCATGCTTTAATATCCAAGGATATAGGAACAGAGGAAACAATGTTCTGATTGGGCAATGTAGCAGTAGAGAGTCATGAAAGAGATCCAATGGAAGGCCATCCAAGTCTTTCTGTGACATCCCCTAGATGCTCATAGATTCTTAGTTGAATTCCCTAATTGATCCATAGATTCAACTAAAGCTAAAGTTTTGATGACACATTTTTCCCAAACCGCATCAACAAAGAATATGTATATTAACCAAATAAAAGCATAAACGGACCTTCCATGCTCACAGGGGTCATCCTGGGGATTAGTCTGAAACATATCCCAAAGGGTTGGTCTTTTTTCCTAGCTCACCTTCCCCCAATCTAATGGTTTTAGCTGTGTTGCTTCTGTTCCTCTTGCTTCCTGAAATTCTGCCTTCCAGATGTCCTTTTTCTTTTCTTTTCTTTTCTTTTCTTTTCTTTTCTTTTCTTTTCTTTTCTTTTTCTTTTCTTTTCTTTTTTCTTTTCTTTTTCTTTTCTTTTCTTTTCTTTTCTTTGTCTTGGCACATCTTTCGCAGACTCTTCATCTTTGAAGCATGTCTTGCACACCATAGTCTTAGATCACAGCCTCCTTTCCTTTTTTCTAACTCTATTTATATTGGCCTCAGTTTGACAATTTAACTTAGCAGTTCCATGTTTTTCATTGTGTCACAACCGAATCACAAACACTTTAACTTGGGCTGGCAGGCCTGCCTGTGGGTCCAGAGCTGCTTAGCTAGACTCCCCTCTGTCCCCTCCCAATTGCTGCTGTGGTATTCAGTTTTCCTGTCGTCATGCTTCCATCTACTGCCCCTTTAATAACTAGTTGTTTATAGACTTCTCTTTGCCATTCTTCTGACCACACTACATACACGTTTAATCAGGATAGTTGCTTGGAATCTTCCACTGAAGTATGTCCTCATGCCTCTAGAGCGCACCAATAACAACAGAAATGGCATTTGTGAAAAACTTTATACCAAACATTACAACAAGCTCTTCCCATGCATCATTTTATTTCATCTTCATGCCATTCTCCAAATACACATCACATTCTTACTCAGCCAGTGTGTAGACTGACATTGTGTTCGTTTTTCTATCTGGAAGCTAAGCTTATTTTAAGTTGGTAAAGATGAGGTTGTGATTTATTTGTCCTTGAACTTTGCAGTACAAAGAACTCAGTGCCAGACACTACACTGGTATCCGAAAACAATACAGTAAATGATTTAATGATGTGGTAAATCAATGGAAAGTGCTCTCCTGAGAACTCAGATCTGGAGGACATTTGAACTGATTACCATTTGGATCATGGATGTTGATTCAATTGATCATTTTAATGTCAAGTCCAGTCCACTGTATGCAGTTCCTGTTCATGCCTGTATTCCATTTGTAAGGCATTCAGGGATATTTGAATGTCTCCCCATCTTCCTGTTTGACTTTATGCTTCATTACTTGGATCTGTTTTTTCCAAACATGCCTTATGTGTTATAAATTCAACATGATCATGAAACATGAAAATTGAAAAAAAAAGTTAAAATTTTAGTATTTACAAAGGCAAATGGCCTAAAATCTGATGATAACAACATGAGTCAGGAAGAACAGATAAAAATAACTCATAAGCTGTATACATAGTCATGTTAAAAATGAGATTTAAATCAAAAGAAATAAAATAAAGATAAATTTTCATACTTGTTTGCTATTCCTCCTCCAAATAGTCTTCAAGAAAAACCCCATTATTTGAACTACCAAATTATTATAATTATTGTATGAGATTACTATTATTTGATATGTATTATTTAATTTTTAATTTTTTTAAAAATATTTATCTAAATGTATATCAGTTAAGCTTCATGGTACATTTTCTTAGGATCTCTTCACATGCAGTTTTTAATTATTATATAAGTAAACTGTTAAGACATAGCCTTTCTATACCACAAGCAACTATAAGTATGTACTTTTCAAACTATCTGTTGTTGACATGACACTGAACAAAGTTTTGAAACTGTGCTATACTACACATGTAAATACTGGAAATTATAATTCATTTTGAAAAAGGTCTTAATGAAATATTCTATAGGATAGATCTAACTCCTAGGTTCAGTTGATACAAGTGATATTTCCACTTCAGCATATATGGAGAGCACGGAACATTATTCACTGTCTCAACTTCCTGTTGCTGTGATAAAATAGTCCAACAAAATGTTTACCCATATTTTCTGCAATTCAGGGTGTACAGTAGGGAATCTAAATGTGTTCCATCCAATTTATCACAACTTACTGTTGCTCATTTTTCATGGCATCTTTTATGAAAAAAAAATTCACAACTCCTAGAACCCATAGGTCAACTTTTTTTTCAAGTTCAACATTGTGTTGATAGAATTTAAGCCATACTTGCTTATAGAAAGGTGGATATTGATTAGATTTTAATGATTAGGAGTAGAGTGCCAGAGAGACCAGTTAACATATCAAGATTCCGCAATGCCCAGAGGAGTTAGAAAAGGCACTTTATCTGATCCTAAAGTGCATACAAAGAGTACTCTAACTGAAATAATTTGGGTTTATATTTCTTCTCTTTTAAGAAAAATTTTAGCGTATTAAAATGCCCACACTTACTATAATTACTTCATTTGAATATTTCTATAGTGTGTGACTGTTCCAGTGTAGAGTGCAGAGGAAAAAAGATAAGTGTAAGCTTTACCAAATAGTTGCACTATCAACCTGACTTATCTATGGGCTTGTTTGCAATGTTGCAATACTGTAGAATTTTGTATAACCAGTAAATGAATGTTGCATTAAATTTTGTGAACTGAGTAGTCAACTTGGTGACAATGACAGACAACAAAAGGCCTTGTTTATAATCTGTGTGGTCAGTAATACTCCTTGTAATTCAATGTTAGATTAAAAATAGACAGGAACGGATAATAACCTAGTTTTCTAAATAAAATTTAATGGTTATACAATTAAAACGTGTTGAGGAGAAAAAAAATTTAACATTCTAAATGAGAATCTTAGACATGATTTAATCCATTATTCAAGAGAGAAGGAAGAAAGTATTGGAGGGAGGGTGAAACCTGAAAGAATGATCTATAATCATTCCCAGCACATGACTTCATTTTCCCCGAACTCCTAGAACAGATATTTGATAGATAGTGACATCATACCTTCAGAGGTTAAGTGACTTAAGTAAATCATACACCTGATACTGACAGAACTGGGACCAGAATCTTTGGTTCAATGACACTTCTCACTTTATGCTGCCAAATATTTTACATATAAAATATTTAAATATATAAGTCAATATAAAATGACTTTCCAGATATATAAAATGCACTCTGCATATTCATTATTGAGACCAAAGGATATAAATATGGGACATGGGAATGGCAGCTCTTTGAACAAGGGAGACCAGCACATATTGGTTGGCAAAGAGTTAACACCCTCGTACCAGATTCAGGGGGATTTGGCACAGTTTAGATGTTCATAAGAGGCAACTGCAAGAACACCACCAGGTAGGCTCTGGCATTTTCTCTACCATCATATATTAGGAACTTCTTTAGCTTTGAATCATTTTTCTAATTTATCTTTTAATTTTTCTCATTATGTCCTAATATATTGAGTATGTCAGTCATTTTTATTCCTTTAATAAACATATTTCTAAATACTATTTCCCCTCTTACATAATATTTTCATAGGTTATAAGTTCAGGGCATATGTATTCATGGAATTTTCTAAGGCATGATTATACAATGGTCATTTGCCATTTGCAGTGGATACTCAGTAAACAAAAATATTGAATTATGGATATAAGCAAGTGTCATCAATAAAACACACTTAGAAATTTCATGCTTTGCAAGATAATTTCATCCTGTTATAATTTACTCTGTGCTCCATTTATTCCTTTATATCATTATTGAGAATGAACATAATTGAGTGCTTTTAAAATTTCATTCACCCAAAGTTAATATAATTCTAACAAATAATATAACCCACATCATTAAAATGAATATATTACCATTATAGGAAAAAAGATCCAATACATATTATATTAGCAAATGATGTTATCTTGTCATATAATGGGAAGCAAGATGAATGATCTGGAGACATTGAAGTACGTCAGAACTTCTCCAGTATATTCACTTCCCTACATGTCTTGTTTTACCATACAAGAATAAAGGGAAAAAGACTGTCTATAATTATCTTAGCAACATTTTTTTTTGCTGTTGGTGTGTATGTGTTTGTATATGAGTGTTCACACATGTGGGTTCGTGGTGTGCGTGTATGCATGTGGAAGCCAGAGTTTCATGTTGGGAGTCTTTGTGGATCCTTCTGCATCTTATTTATTTAGGCAGGATCTCTCCGTAAAACCCAAATTTTTCTATATAGCAAATCTGGATAGCTAGTTTATGCATTGATTCCTTGTCTTTGCCTTACATGGATTAAAATTGTAGGTGAACTGATACACCCATTCAGAATTCACTTGGGTTGTGGGATTCGAATCCCAATCTTACACTTACAAGGCAAGGGTTTTAGCTCTAACCCTTTAATAATATTTTCCAAATTTTATTTTTGATATTATAATATATTTAAAGTTCTCCCTTCCCTTTCCTTGATCCAAATGCTCCTGTATACTTCTCCTTTCTACCTTTCAAATCATGGCCTGAAATTTTCATTGATTATTGAAATATATTATATGCATATGTATTCTTAAATATACCCTGCTCAGTCCATATAATGTTACCTGTACATATGTTTTGGGGGGTGATCTACCAATTGATGTGCTCTTTCTTGTGGAAGATTATTTCTCCCATATTTAGCATTTCTTAGCTACTGTAATACTAATACTTAATACTTTGTGTAAGTTTAAGAACTTGTCTAATATAGATAGTAATTCTTTTTTGTAATTTATTTTTATTTAAATTAGAAACAAGCTTCTTTTAGATGTCACACTCAGTTCCCTTTCCCTCCCTTCCTCCCCTGCACCCCCCACTGACCCCACTATCCCAACCACTTTCTGCACCCCAGAAGGGGTGAGGCCTTCCATGGAGGATCTTCAAAATCTGTCATATTATTTGGAGCAGGGCCTAGACCCTCCCCAGTGTGTCTAGGCTGAGAGAGTATCCCTCTATGTCAAAAGGGTCCCCAAAGTTCATTTGTGTATAGGGGTAAATACTGATCCACTATCAGTGGCCCCATAGATTGACCAGACCTCCAAACTGACTTGCTCCTTCACGGGGTCTGGAACAGTCCTATGCTGGTTTCCCAGCTATCACTCTGGGGTCCCTTGTTCAGATCAGCTGTGGTCTTGACCCCTTTGCTCATCACTCCTCCCTCTTTGCAACTGGATTCCATAGTTCAGCTCAGTGTTTAGCTGTGAGTGTCTGCTTCTGCTTTCATCAGCTACTGGATAAAGGCTCTAGGATGGCATATAAGGTAGTCTCATTATCAGGGAAGGGCTTTTAAGGTAGCCTCTTGACGATTGCTTAGATTCTTAGTTGGGGTCAACTTTGTAGGTCTCTGGACATTGCCCTAGTGTCTAAATTATCTTTAAATCTATAATGGCTCCCTCAATGATGGTATCCCTTTTCTTGTTCTCCTCCTTTCCTCCTCTGACTAGATCTACTTGCTCCCTCATGTCCTCTTCTCCCCTCCCCTTCTTCCCTTCTCTTTCTTCTAACTCCCTCTCCCCTCTCCTCATGATTGCCAATAGCTTAGGAGATCATGTCCCTTTCGCCTTCTCTGGGGGATGATGTGTGTCTCTCTTAGGATCCTCCTTGTTTCCTAGCTTCTCTGTCAATGTAGATTGTAGGCTGGCAATTAAGTCTTAATACTCTGTAATCTTTCATTCCTTACTTCTCAGGGTAGGCCCGCATCTTCATGGTGTACTCACAACTAACGGTATAACACACCATTTCAATATATAATATTGAATATATATATATATATATATATATATATATATATATGTAAGCAATATATAATATAGTAGCATTTTGCCACTAACAGATACATCCCTGCTACCTCCAATACCAGGCTCATCAAATCCCAGCAAGCATTGGTGAATACATTATTTTTAAAAAGAAAGAGAAGAAAAGAGAAAAGAAATGCTTAACTGTCAGCTATTTAGTTACAACTTTCTGAAAAAATAGCATGGTAGTGATCATTTGTTCCTACTGCTTATTTTCTTCTAGGAGTACCAGAGCTTGAACCTACAGCCCTGTACATGTTAGACAGGCACTCTATCACCGAGCTATATCCCAAGCCCTGGCTTTATCTCCCTCAAGCATTACTACTCGACATTAATAACTCTATTAATATAGCTATCTTTATATTAGGCATCTTTGCATTATTCCATCCTCACCAAAAATCTGACCTTGGACTTCAGTTTAACTCATCATTTTCTTCATCCCACCTGATACAAATCCTCAAGGAATTCCTCAGGGCTATAGTCTGTTATTTCAACTCTGTTACCGGTTTACCAGTTCCAAAACAGGAAGCTTTGTAAGGAAAATATCTTTTCCTAAAGTTTATTGGTATGTATATAAATTTTAAAGGTAAATAATTGTACTTGGATGGACCATTGCCTAAATTATTTTCTAGAAGAAAATAATCTAGTCTGTTCCAGGTCACAAAGCAGTATTCTTCCAGGATAAAGCAGATTTTTCTCTTTACAGCCATAAAACTCAAAAGAGAAACCTTGGTTGTTATTTTATGCCACATAAATATTGTTTAAAGATGGGTTTACCACTTTCCTTTCAAGAAAAAAAGAAACATTCTATTTAAATGGCATGTTTTAAGCTGAAAATTATTTTTAAAAGTAAGTTTCAATTTTCCAGTTCCCATGAGTAATACTCTAAACAAGTCATATAAAAAAAATGAAAGAGAAAGAAAGGAAAGAAGGAAGAAAGAAAGAATTGGCTTCTATCTAAATCCCTAGTAATGTCTGCAACAAATTACTTCCATTTTTCTATATTTCATTTGTACTTTTTAAAGTCCACAATAGAATTAAATAGTTTAAATTAGTTTAATAAAAGATACTTTGTGTGTGTTTCATAAACATCCAGTTGGTATATAAAGAAAACCACAAACAAATCAACCTCTGTTCCACCACTTAGCAGTAAGTATATCTATATATGTCAGAAAACTTAAGTATAAGACTACTCTCTCTTTCTGGGTGTGGTGGCATATGCCTTTAATCCCAGCACTCATAAGGCAGAAACAGGTGAATCTCAAAATTTGAGGCCAACCTGATCTACATAGTGAATTCAAGGACAGCCAGAGGTATGTAGAGAGACCCTGCCTCAACAAACAAACAAACAAACAAACAAACAAACAAGAATATTTTTCAATTCAATCATATGCCAATAATACTCTAGGAGAAAAACAGACATTAGCAATATCCAAAAGTTGAACACAACTACAGATCTTCAAGAATGCAGGCATGAATATCCTAAACAAAACTACATAGTAACTGACTGGGTCAATATATGAAATAATGAGTTATGAAATAGTGACTAGCTGCATAACACAAAGATGATTTAACACTAAACATCAAGCAGTGTATTTCGCTGTGTTAAGACACGAAAAGATATAATACACATCCACAGATATACAATGAGCCGAAATCGGGAATTTAGTTGAAGAGAGGGAGGAATGAAGAACGAAGGGGTCTGTACTAGGATGGAGAAACCCACAGGAACTGTTGGCCTGAACAAGGGAGAGCACATCGACCCCAGATGCTGTCCAGGAGGCCTGAACAAGACTGATCCAGACCCCAGAACATGGATGTCAATAAGGAGGCCTCTGCACTCCAGGGAGCCTCTGGTAGTGGATTAGTATTTTTCCCTGGTGCAAGAAGGGACTTTGAGAGCCCATCCCATATGAAGGGTTACACTCTGGCCCTGGACACATGGGGAAGGGCCCAGGATCAGCATAGGAAGACTTGGTGGACTTTGCTGAGCTCCCGTTGAGGGCCCTACCCTGCCTGGGGAGTAGTGGGTGGATGGGGTTGGGGGGTGGGCTGGGGGTGGGGGAGAAAGTTTGGGGGTGAGGGGAGGGAGAGGGAGAAGGGACTTGAAATAAGCTTGTTCCCTAACTAGAACTAATAAAATAAAATAAAATTAAAAAAAAAAATCTAATCTAATCTATAAAGATATTAAAACTAATAAGTGAGTTTTGAAAGGGTACAAGATAAAAGATCACTTTACAAAAATTAGTTGTAATTCAATATGTGAATATAGAATAGTTGAAATTAGAAAATAACAGTATTCAATCACATTTAAAATATGCTATGCTACTAAACAGAAAATATGAAGACTCACATAATGACTGTTATGAAATTTAGCTAAATTAAGAGATATATGGTAATAAAATATAGAATGATTCAACACAGTTGAGCAATATATATTTCACAAAGCAGACAAAAGATTTCACATGCTTTATTATGAGGAAATTATAAATGTTTGAGAATATTGATGTCTTTGATTTAAACATCACACAGGATATACACGCATAGTATAGTACCCCTTTTAGGTTGTGCTATTTTTATAACTTTACCAGGAAAATTAAAAATTAAATTCTTAATTTTTTATCTACAGATTTTAACAAGTTTATTTGAAAAACAATAATGCAAAGAGTGAGAGTTTAATAAAAACTCTCACTTTTGTTCTAAAATTTCTATGGAAATATGAAGGAACAAAAGCTAGAACCGATTTCAAAATGAAACAACAAACAAGATCATTACACTGGTTGATCTATCAGCTTACTACAGAGGTAGCTACATCGTATGTATGCAGTGTGACGGGATGACTTGATTCCTGAGCATGTCAATCAAATTTCTAAATTACAAAAAGGAACAAAGTAATAGAATGTGACACTGGAATTTGGAAAGACTGAATATGCAATAGGGCAGATAAGACTGATACACGAGTAGACAACTGATTATCTCCTAAGACGTCAAAGAAATTTACCTTAAATAGCTTTTTAAATAAATTGTACCTTAATAATTATGTTTTCATATGCATAAAAGTTATTTTGGAACAAACACTTGAACTATATACTAAAGTAAAATAAAACCATTATTTTACTTCATTAGTTTTAGATTGTCTGGACATAATCTATTGAGTGCCATTTTGTTTCTGTTTTTGAGACAGGGCCTTTCACTGGCATTGGTATTTGCTAAGCAGGCTAGAGAAGCCTGCCAGTGAGTGCCAGGGATCAGCCAGTCTCCACCTTCTCAGCCACAGGAGTGCCACTGCCTACTACTCATACCTGGCAATTTTTACATAGGTTCTGGACATTGAACTCTAGACCTGAAAGGATTGTCTGACGGAACCATCTCTTGACCCCTACTTTTGATAAAGTTGAATTTGCCATTTCTTTCTTTTGTAGGCTGATTTAGAAATTATATTTAAAAAATCCACAACCTCAAATATTTTTCTGAAAGTTGTATACTTTCATATTTTGTTAACAACAATACATAAAACACAATCCATAAATAATGAATAAATTAAACAATGTTGAAAGATGCCCACAAACTTCCAGTCTTCAAAACAAACAAATAAAAATTTTAAAATAAGATTCTGAGTGAGAGAATACTAAAAAAATCAAAATACACAAATGATTTCAAAGCCCAGTGACAGGAAAGCAATATCCACATAGATATTTCACTAAAAAATATGTGGATAGCAGGAAAAAGCAATTAAAACTACAACTAAGTGGCTCTACTCACACATTAGAATAACTAATGCTTCACATGCTGGTCATACAAACTGCTAAAAGTTGTGAGTGGTAGCAGTCACCTGGCCTGTGGCTAACGGATAAATAGTTGCATTTTTAAAACAGATTATATCCACTTACCTTTATAAACAAATCATTTCACGTCTAGATTTTATCTTTAGTAAAATAATCATTATAAATGAAAATAAGAGATAATAGTTATTCCAGTTATTATAGATTCTGCAACACACCAAATACATGGTGGAATACATATTACTTCCTTTTTTTGCAAGAGACAGGGTAGAAGGTGGATGTACATGGTTCTTTGCCTTACACATTCATGCATGCATGTGCACACGGGCACGTGCGTACACACACACACACACACACACACACACACACACACACACACACACACACACACACACACATTATTCCACTGGTACTTTCTATGAAAGTGTCTTCAATACAACTGCTAGGAAGAGTTTCCTAAGCAAATAACTATGTGCCCCAGATAGCTAAAAAAACAACAACTTTACCACTGCAATTCAGTCTTTATCTAGGATAGGTATTAGTCTTGAATATTCTATTCTTTGTCACCTTGGAATAATGTATTATTTTGAGGCAAAGGTTATGTTTTGTGTACTTTCTAATGTTATTTGTTCAAATAATGACTTCAGCAATCACTTGGTTTTCAAAATGAGTCATACTTGGTCTCTGAATTTATTATTTACATTCTGTTGTATAAAATAAATTCCCTCTTTTCTTGTACAGACACACCCTGAATGAGTTAGCCTTTCAGTCACTTTAGTAACCAGTTTTTGGCCACATGTGGTTTGTTCTCCTGTGCTTCTAATATATTCATTTTCATCTTGGTTGTTTAGGAGATCAAATTGTCTATTGAGCTCAATTTCTCTTTCATCCTGTTGTGTGATTTTAACTGCTAATCTATTAACACTCATTTTTATAGAACTCAATTTCATTTTAAGATATGCAACTATATAAATCACTAATAAAAATTCCTTCCATTTCTTGAATTATGCTTTTATACTCAGCTGAATTTATTGTCCACATTTGCATACAACATTCTGTTCCTTCCTTGTAAAACCTTTGCTTATATTTTTTCTCAATCTGGTTGCATAACTGATATGATTTTTGTTTTGTCTTGTCCCTGACTTGGCAACACGGAGTAGACAATTCTTCATTGTGACACACAGCATTGGGTTCTACTGTTTGGAGTCAAATAATTCAAGTTCCATTCACAGTGTATAGGGATATATTTCTATTTTAGTCTCATTTAAAATATCTGTAAACGCTAACCAATTTTCTTTAGAATTCACAATAAAATATGTATGCTATTCTCAGTTGTAACATCAACCCTGCCTGGTTTAATAGCTGAAAGAGCATCTGGCCTGTAAATACTATTTTCTTCCATTTGTTGGCACTTAGAAGATTATCCATGAAGAGCCAAACATTAAAAATGCAGCTTCTTTGTGGAAACCAAGAAAAACACAAGACTAGAAGACTAAGAAATCCAGTCTGTTTTAAGACCCATTGCTAACCTATTTGTGATCTTAAGCAATTCACCTAATTGCCTTGTAATCTTTGAACTTAGAAATTACAGAGACCTATATGATCTCAAAAATATTAGTATGGATCTAATATTATGTAAATACTAGCCATAATTTTCAGAAGCTATTTGGGAGACAAGGTCAGCACCTCTCCTTTTAAAAACTTGTCATTTAAACATCATGCTAAAATAGCTGATAACAACCTTTTCAGCAATATAATTCACAAAGTTCCTGCCCACATTTTACTTTATTATGATATTCTTACAAACAACTGCCTGGAGTCTGGACAAAGAGGGTTTTTTTGTGCATGATTTCAAGTCATATTTTCTACACTTCAGCTTCCTTGTGTGTTAGACATAACTGTCTAAGTCACAGTCTTGTGAAAATTAAATATACCAAGAACAGAGTAACTATCACATAAATAGAAACTGTAAATTTTATATAACTTTATAGATCTAATATCATAGCTATTTTAATGAATGTAATCGCAATTGTTTGCAGGAAGAATGGCTAATTGTTGTAAAGAGTAAATCTCCTGGAGAAATCTGTAGAAAAGAGGCAGCCATGCTGGGGTTTTGATCTAGGTGTTTCACTTTTG
The DNA here is from genome assembly GCF_003668045.3 of Cricetulus griseus. Taxonomy (NCBI): domain Eukaryota; kingdom Metazoa; phylum Chordata; class Mammalia; order Rodentia; family Cricetidae; genus Cricetulus; species Cricetulus griseus. The sequence continues at coordinate 136,595,579 of NC_048598.1, forward strand.
TCATCATCATTAAGTCTTTGCCATTATGTCTAATGGGTATGAATCATCTTTGTAAAAGTCAAACACCTGTAAATGTGTACAGGAAGCAAAGGAGTAAGACCTCTCTCCATCAATGTAAATATTTGTCAAGGTGACCAAAAATTTCAGAAGGGAATTGATACAAGAAAAAATGAGCGAAGGTGGTTGCCCTGTTTTAATTTCTAAGCTGGCAGAGAAAAGGAAGTTATTAGTATGTTTTCCCCTACTTCCTTCACTTGGACCTCAGACAATACTTAAAGCATTTAGGTAACTGTGGATTTGTACCTATTTGATCATTCCCATGAGAATAAATTTCCCTTCTTGTAAATGCCTATATCACGTATTACAAAACAAGGAAAAGTGAAGTTTTTCTAGACTTCATTTATATTGAAAAATATATATTTTCTTTTTGAAACATTGGACCAAAATACATTAATTTTGTTCTATGTTGGGCTACCATGATGTATCTGTATTTCGTAAAACCATCCTAACACTTGGCACTAACGATGCAAAGAAAAAGGAAGGATCTGCATATTCTTATATTTCGTTAATGCTTATGACCTCAGTGTTTATAAAAAGCAGGTTTCTGCTGCTTTAATCCTGAAACTTGCTGGGCTAGCATTTCAGTATAAAAAATTTTTTCAACAGCTGTGTGTTGGTGGTGCATGCCTTTAATCCCAGCACTCAGGAGGAAGAGGCAGGCAGATCTCTGTGAGTTCAAGGCCAGCCTGGTCTACAGAGCAAGTGCCAGGATAGGCTCCAAAGCTATACAGAGAAAACCTGTCTCCAAAATAAAAAGTATTCAACATTTCAACATATTTTTTTATTCCTTTGGGTACAATAGAGCATTGTCCCTCTTAGCTCTTCATTTTATAGTTCAATAAAATTCAAGCTAGAAAATAAAGATGAAGCAATGAGGATCAGCATATGCTAAAATGATTATTTCTATATTCAATTCTGCATATCTGTTATGTTTTATTGACAGTTGATCTAGTAAATAGTAGACCATTTCCTTCTGTGAAGCTCAGGTTCCTCATGGAACTTTCTCCTATGGAACAATTTATGTCTGAAGAACTCAACAGTATACAGGACAGTAGACAACAAGGCTACTCGTTTGTTTTTTGTTTTTGTTTTTGTTTTGTTTTTGGTTTTTTTTTTGAGACAGGGTTTCTCTGTGGCTTTGGAGGCTGCCCTGGAACTAGCTCTTGTAGACCAGGCTGGTCTTGAACTCACAGAGATCTGCCTGCCTCTGCCTCCCGAGTGCTGGGATTAAAGGCAGGCGCCACCAATGCCGGCTAACAAGGCTACTTGTAAAGGTATAAATACCTTGCATACTTTTAAATACCTTGAAACAATAACACATCAATTAAAAGTGAGTAAGTGATGTCACAAACATATTTAATTAGTGATGATGCTGAAGAGATGTTTTCAATTTATTATCCAGAGCAGATAAAAAGAACCTTGCTCTACATTCTGAGAAGTTTAATAAATGTCTATTATTCTTTTCATTTTGAGAAGAATGGATACACCAAAAAAGCATTTTTGCATGAGCATTTCATCTCCCATTGGCCTTTCTCATGTTTTGTCTCAAATGTAATGACTGCTACCTTACATATCTCTTGGTGGGTTTTAAAATACAGAACAGCTTGACATTGTTCATGGAGTTTTAAGACTATCATAAATCTATATAACCTATATGTATTACTCAGCCTTATTAAACTTACCCAGTTTAATATACCTGTTTTTTTTTTCTCAGTGCATAACCATAGTATTTGTAAAATGCCTTCTGGAGCTCATTCTTTCCCACTACTGGCCTGACACTTCTACATCTCATAAGCACAGAAATTGTTTCCTACACCTCATACTGTACTGCATTTCACTTTTCCTATTGAGGAATGCCCCCTCCCCAAAAGAAAGAGATTCTATGACTTAGAGGTCTCTGTTAATATATACCATTTCTTTTTTAGTCTTCATATCTGTAATGTTCCCACTTGATTCATACTTTTCTTATTATATTCAGTAGGATTTATTTAAAATAGTCAAATATCTAAAAAATATTGATAAAAAAGCAGTATACATAAGATGTTAGCATATTGCCCCCTTTAACTCTAGTGCTCCTACCAAGGTTGATTAATTAATGATATCTGTCACCCCTAAAAAAATACTCACTTTACTTCCATTCCATTAGAATGCAATGTCAGCAGTAATCCCAATAAAAATAAAACAAGTTTTATATTCTTTTTTGCATCATATAACAGTAAAACAAGTTTAGTAAACATGGATGCACTGATTTGTGTTGTATGATGTATTTCTTCTTCTCTGTTGTGTGAGGTTATCACTCAGAATCTGTCTTCTTATAAACTTGCTTTCAGCAACAGCTAGGACAAGATAATGAAGAAAACTAAAACTCTGAAAGAAATGATGTGTGAGCAAAGTGAGTAATAGTGGTGTGTTTTCCCCAGGAGCCCTTGGCCCACAGGACCTTCTCCTAAGCATTTTCTCCATTGGGATATATTATAGAAATAGGTTCTCCTACACATTATCTAAATAATATCCCCAAGTGTCTTCTCATGCCTCCTCTACTTGCAAATATTCTGAGGTCCTAACCAGATCCTTTGTAAAGTTGTCAATAAATTCTGCCCTGTTTCTAACCCTGTTGATTGCCCATTCTATTGACAGAGAGGGAGGGAAATAAGGAGGGAACCAAGGAAAGAAGGAAGGAAAGGAAGGAATGAAGGAAAGGAAGGAAGGAAGGAAGGAAGGAAGGAAGGAAGGAAGAAGATAAGGAAGAAAGAAGGAAAGAAAAGAGCATTGTCTTTCCAAAGGTTCTTGATGGAGGTCCTGGAGAGCTAATACTAATGTCCTATATGGAAATCAACTGCCAAACATGCACTGTGAAGAACATTTTCACAAGGAAAATCCAGTTATTTTCTAGCCATTCTTTAAAAAAAAAATTGTAATACAGACTGGAAAGAACCACAGACTTTGTGCTGCCCACGTAAGTGTTCTACCACAGAGCTGCACCCAAACATTCTATAGCTTGAAAATGGTCATCACTCACAGTAAGAAATAAATGCATTCTCCACTGCCAAAAATATCCAGAGCTAACTTGACACAGGCTACAGTCCTATGATAGAGCTAGGTCTTGAGAGCCTTAAAGTTCAATTCTATGAGACCTGATCAAACTTTCTAAAAGCATTTGCACCTGGTTTCTGTCCTACCCAGACACAATTTTGTGGCATGAAATTCCTCCCACTAGCTTTCTGTCTTCCCATCATTCCTGAGGTGTTTGAAGATGCTATTCTGAGTTGCTGGATTAACTCAGAATTCATGAGCATGAAACCAGAGGACATGTGTAAAACCATTCATATAAAAGGGTTTTTTAAAGCTACCAGGCTTTTGCTCATCTGAAAACACCTCAAATAATGACATATTTTGCATTAGTTTATGGAGGAACCATGGGGTGTTCACCACTAACATCCCCTGTGTTGATCCACAAATGTTCATGTGTTCAGTTCTTGTCCATCTAGCCTGACAGTAATGCTGGTTGAAATCCATTCTGCATATGAACTGCTACCGGCAGAAGAGCCTTTGAAATCTCAACCATTTTAGTTTTGGATACTTCTTCAGCTAAGCAGAAAGCAAATGGGAAATACCAAGATTATTCCTGCAGGTCAGGATTGGAGAATTTTTTAGTGTAGTCAGTGTGTGGAATTTATGCTTGGCATAAAACAGGAATATCCAGAGAGCTTGTAAAAGGCAAAGACACACAGGAACCTGTTTAAACTACCAATTAAGACTAGTAATATCTCCTTAGAATACAAGCTTTTGTCATTGGTTTCAATGGACATTGACTTAGTAGCCTGTAGGAGAGGATTTAATAGACTAAAATGTAAGCAAGCAGATAGAAACAATGTTTTGTTGCTTTAAATGTGTGTCTTTCTTTTTTTCCCCAGTTCTTTCCATAGATGAATATTCAAAAATTTACAGTCTCTATCCTGGACAAGAATAGGATTTTACTCCTATCATTTCAGACACACAGATTTTTTTCTCTGTATTGCATCTGATAAATATTGAATTAACAATTTCAAATCTGGAGGTTTTATTTATAAGATGTTTAATTTTAGGAATTTTCTGTTTCAAACTTGAGTTTTTTTCCAATTGGTTGTAGTTCAAGAATCAGGAAGACACACACAGGGCACCAGAAGTACTTCACTGAGCTATGCCTGTTGACCTGTACTTTAGTCAGTGTCAGTTACTAAGTATTTGCTCTGAATTTCTGTCTCCACATATTTTAGTGTTTACAGTTTTAGTCTGTAAGTGTGTGAATGCAAGTGTGTGTGTGTGTGTGTGTGTGTGTGTGTGTGTGTGTGTGTGTGTGTGTGTGTGCATTTATCATTTACTTTACGAAAATCTAAGCACTCTCCATAAGAGTTTAGCACAACAACAAAGTCTGAGGACACAGCCTCATTTATGACACCACAATGATGGACAGACACACCTCTATACTGCTGGGAGGTTTGATATCTGTTAGAAATATGCAGAAAATTCATTGGAAACTACTATATTTAAAGTTACAAAGCATTAAGAGGAAAATACATAGATTCAAGTCATTCAAAGAAGAGACATGCAGTACAATTTGCTAGAGTCCCATACTTGAGACCTCAATTGCTCTTGCTATAGAATTAGGATGTGTCATCTCCCAACATTAATTGTGACAGTATGCATAGATAGTGTCCATCAGAAAAACCTCTAGAGTCTATATTAAGCATTTCATTGAACTTCCATTACATAAGCATGGCTGTTGTCCCAGTTGAAGTCAGTATTCTGGTGAATGGATGAATTAGCACCCAAAAGGTGTTTTTGTTTTTGTTTTTGTTTTACCCTTTTATTACTTGGTTAATTTTCTGTTGTGACTCTTACCCTAAAATCACATAGTGGATCTATGCAGCATGTCATATCCCAACCAAACTGTCCTCAGTTTGATCATCTCCCACTTGGAATAAAAACACTTTGAATAAAAATGACGGTACTATGTAGTATCTTGTACTTTCCCACCCAGAGGCTGAGAACAGAAACAAAACTTCCCTTAAGAAAACCTAGTTCATCTTTAGACAGCATTTTAAAGCAGAAAGATGAAAAGATACAAAGAATTGAATAGAGAAGACAGTTAAAAGGCTTCTAACAGTAGATGACATGGGAACAAAGCAGGAAATACATAAAATTTATATAGTGTTTTATTATCAGTGATTTAAATGTAGAAGATTTTGAATCAGTTATTCAGTATCATGGATTGAGGACCAAACAGGATTAATAAAGGGTCATGTTGGAATTCAAATGTTGATATGAATGGCAGATAGCTTCTTTTTGGTTTTTATAATTCATGTGTTTAGTGTGTGTGTGTGTGTGTGTGTGTGTGTGTGTGTGTGTGTGTTAAGGAAATGCAATGTTTAGTAAGTAATTCTGTTTTAGGAAACTAGTGTATTAATAATAGTAGTGCTGTGGTAATAAACCATCTTTACCTTTTCTTTATTACCTGTTGACATCTTTTTTTCATCATAGCCTTATTCCTAGTGTTAGGAGTAGCTACTTTTTTGGCTAATACATGAGTTGTTTTGTTTTTGCATGAGTATTCATAATGAACTTAAAGATAAAGGAAACTCTAGATTAAATAATTATAGCTATTGGGGAAAAAGTCTATAAATGTTTACAATTTTGGGCAGATGTTTTCACATTAATTTAACCTTGTCAATATCAAATGACATGTAAGTGATTAGGTGTAGAAAGGCTTATCATTGTACTATAAATCAGCTTCCTGTGGGTATCTGGAATCATCAGGATAGTTATGAAAGCTACTTTTGCCTCTGACTATTTTGTAAAGCTGAGCTCAAAATTCAATTTCTTGCATATCAAAGGTAAAACAACCTATGTAGATATACTCAATAAATGGGAGTTTTAGCAAAGTGCAAGTAAGTCTCATTAACAGAAGTTTGAGGCCACAATGCAACTTCTGTGAAAAAATGCAACAGTCAATATTCAGAAAGTTATGACAGCATTTTCTTTTCAAGAATGAAAAATACTCCACATACAAAAGTTTGTGTAGTGCACTTGGTGGAAGGGAACTGTTCCTATTACAGTGTGTAAGTTGCTAGCTAAATTTCAGTAGAATTTTATTATAATAAAAAATATTATAATAATTGCACTCTCTACACTCACAAGAGTTAAAAGCTGTCATCTAGTTATTTTTAAAAGGAATATGCATGAACTACTTCTGGTAATTTTGCTAGACTTCTATTTATACTTTTTTCTTTTGAATAAAAGAAATTTAATCTCACAGTAGATATTTTAATAACATCTGTCAGCTCTGAATTACAAATTCCAGGGTTGATTTGCAATGGAACATCACTCTCCTTCTCTTGTCTTGCTTGTGCGCATTTCAACAATTTGAAATATGTGAAGATTTCCATGCCATGGCATAGCGCTCAACTGCTGTTAATGGATGTTCCTTTTCATATTATCACAAAAAGGTCTAGCTTTTCTCACCAAATCATTAAATGCATTAGAAAAAAATGTTCTCATACAGAGATTATACAACTGCATTTTCTTGAGTCCATGATGGCAACCTAACCTATACACAAGGCTCTTTTTGTTTCTTAACTTTTGGATGGGATCCAAGAAGTCTTACACTGAATGCTATGTTCACAGATAGACTGCAACATTATAGTTTGTTAAAGAACACAGATCCTTAACAGTTTATTTCAAATTTAAAGGCTTATAATTTAAATTTTTCATTAACTATTCTGGTCTTCCAGAAAGCCTAAGACAAATGAACTAAATTTTAGTTTCAGTGAACACTTGATGAGGTTTAAGAGGTTTTCCTCAAGCACATTTAAGTCTAAGCAAAAAAAAAAAAAAAAAAGGCAATGGAAGCTGAATGATTTGCAACGTTTTTAAATATCATTAAGTGAAAAATATTGCTTCCATATGTAGATTTGCCATCTGTCAAATTAACAAATAATTTGCTATCAGGGTCATAATATGCAAATTTTTTTACTTTAAATCTTAATAAATGAAAAAACAGGGTGGAGAGGAATACCTAAGGTAGTTTCTCGGGTGATGGCTGACAAGTGTTCTGTTTGGAAAGTGAAATGAACAAGTTACTACTTGGCAAAAAATGTTTTCTAAATACTCAGGTAAGCATACTACTGCTTTTCTTTTTGAAAAAACAACAAAAGAAATCTCTTATTTACATTTCATAAAAGATTTAACGAATTCCCGGGAGATGAACTTTCTAGAGTAGAGGGTAATTTGGCTATTATGATGCCACTTCCTGATGTGCTTATTGAAGACTGATATTTCCACAGGAATTTAGAGAGAAATACAAAAGCAATAATAAGCACATTTGTAATAATAAGACATGCCTATCTATGTGACCCCAACAAGACAAACTAAATATATTAACACTGTTTATTCCCTATTGAATGACCAGATTGTAGCTAGAAAAAAAAATCCCAAAACATAAATCTTAATTTCAAAGTGTGCTCTTAGATTTGTAGTGATAACTCTATAATCATTTGTGAAAAAGACCAACAATCTCTTCTGTTTTTTAGACTGTGTGAATATATGGGGATGCACATACCTGTAACTCCGTATGTACAAAAAAATGCCAATAACTTTAATAACTTTGAGTCTATAGGCTTCTACCTTCCTTAGTGATTAGAATGCTAAGCATATTGCCACCTAGAACTATTTTTGCAAAGATTTGAGATACATTCCCAGTGAAATTTTCATTTTATTTTTTATCTATACCTTACATCAAAGAAGTTTGTTCTTAGTTTTTTTTAAATGATGCATTTCAATTGCAAAAAAAAAAACAAAACAAAAAAAACATCTTTTTGCAATGTGATATCAGATAGTACCAGAACCCCAAAAATAAACAGACCATCAGCCTGTATCAACAGGTTTCTATTCATGGCATATTTGCACCTGTTATGTGGCTTCTCAGCACTTCTGTTGGTTAAAGCAGTTCATTGATTTTCAAGAGGGGAACTGTGTCTGCAGCATTTCACAACAAACATTACTGTGAAATTGTTTGTATCTGGTAACTAAATAAAATTAGTATTTTAATTACCATAGTAAAAACCCTATGAATGTTCCTAATTTCAGGGGCTTACATTCTAGCAGAGAAGTCTCATAGGATTAGTGCAAGGTTGGATACTCACCACTTAGAGTTAGAGACTATATTGAATTATTTTTGTTTTACTTTATTTCAGAACAAACATATGAGTTAGACATTATTATCATCCTTGTTTTACAAATGTGGAAACCAAAGTATCAATGAAGTTATGTGCATATATGTGAAGAACACATAGCTAATAAGAAGTCGTTTTAAACCTGAAAGCTCTTAGTAACATGTAGTAACATATCACACTGAGGACTGATATTTTATTTCTTTTTTTCTTTTCATTTTTTATTTAAATTAGAAACAAGCTTTTTTAAATGTTAATCTCAGTTCCCTCTCCCATCCCTCCTCCCCTGCCCCCCAGCAACTCCCAATCCCAACTCCTTTCTGCTCCCCGGGGAGGGTGAGCCCTTCCATGGGGGATTGTTAAAGTCTGTCATATCTTTTGGAGCAGGGTCCTAGACCTTCCCCAGTGTGTCTAGGCTGAGAGAGTATCCATCTTTGTAGAGAAGGCTATCAAAGTTCATTTGTGTACTAGGGATAAATACTGATCCACTACTAGTGGTCCCATAGATTGTCCAGACCTCCAAACTGACTTTCTCCTTCAGGGAGTCTGGAACAGGAGGACTGATATTTTATAGTCATCTTTCTTGAATAAGAAAAAGAGGACACTTTTACTGTGTGTATGAAATCTGCAGCTTCAGTTTCCATTTATGAACATGATTAAGTCACACGACTGCAAATGAGCAGTTGTTCATTTCCACCATACTGAGCTGTTGGCATGCTGACAGCTAATGTTTCTTCAGATGCTGAGTACTTTATGGTGTTTGTAATAAATAATATATTGGTAGTCTCTACCATGCTCTGTCAACTCAAGAGTTAACTGGACGTTTCTTTGAGTGGCTCTTGACAACAGATGACTCAGACCCATGTATTTTTGTTTCTAAATCATTTTCCTAGCATCATACAATTCTGTCCACAATGAAAAAGATACGCTTTCCAAGAATAAATATGAGATTTTCATCGTATTTACTCTTCTCCAATTTTCAAGTAGTCATTTCTCCCAGGCATGGGCATACTTCCTTCACACATGTGCTTGTATTTCATTGTACTATCTTGTCCTGTAAGTTTTAGAGGGCAGTCTATTTCCTTCCACGTTATTCCCATAAATTAATTTATTTTAAAATATTGTATGTGTATTTTTGTGTGCATGTACACGCTATTGCTGGTATATGTGCATATGTATGCATGTGCTTACAGAAGCCAGAGAGCAATAATGGTTTTCCGCCTCATTTTTGTGGCAGGGTCTGTCACTGAATGTGGCTATCATCCCCTAGCTAGACTGGCTGACCAACAAGCCTTGGGGATCTTCCTATGCCTGTGCCTGCAGATTTAGGGTTACAGATACAGTAAAACACATCCACCTTTTATTATTTACATGAGTGCTGAGGATCTGAACTCGGGCCTTTACACTTAAAGCTCATGTACTCCAAGAGCAGGTCCATCTCCCCAGCCCTATCTGTCTACTTATCTGCAAGCTTTTAGCTGATATGGAGGAGATAAGCCACTAAAAGCTTTTGGTAGAATCATAGCAATGCATGTGGATACAGGAAGTAAAAGGCCGACATTGCCTTTTAACTCAGAGTGCTTCATGAAGAGATACAAAGAAAAATGAAAACTGGACAATGGATTGTTGATGGCTACAATTAGTACTTTTCTATTAGTATTTCCTAATAAAATTCATGACAGTATTTTTTTGTTAAGTAATGATTTAGAAGACACATATGGTTATATATGGATGTGCTTACTATGCAATGAAAAATGAGTCTCCCTAGGAGTTCAGGAATAGCATGCAGCATGGCGTGATTAGGAATCTGTGTCCCTAATCTGAGAAAACAAAATATTTGGTTGTGTGAGTCACTAAGACTCGGAAGTAGTAGAGAAATAGTTGCCAATCATTGTTATCCTGTAGGTCTCATCATGCTATACAAACTATGATAGGATATTAATTTCAATTCCAGCTGAGAAAAGATGAGTCAGTTCAGCTTATGTTCCTTAGCACATGTTTCACTCACCCCTTTTCTGGACCATGTATGGCATCCTGGTACCATAGGCAGAAGTTAGATCTTTGCCACTCCACCATTAGGATATCCTGTTTTTGTTTGGTTTTGGTTAGGTTTGCTTTTTTGTTTGTTTGGTTGGTTTTTGAAAGTCAGTCTGACACTCTCAATTCTTTCTAAGCACAATGCAGCTACCCTTATGTCAGAGGGATGGGTCTCTGCAATCACCATGGCCAGCAGATTGTTATCAGCTAGAGCCAAGAGGGCAGTTGGTTGAACATGACTCAGTAGCTGGTGCTAATTCAAACTTCAGGGGTTTGATCTTCAGTTTATTTTATTTTAGGCATATTTAAGCACAACACAACTTGAGGAAAGCTTTTGTGGTGATGATTAACTCAATCCATGTTTACAATAAAGCTTAAGGCATGACTGTGGGTTCTGTAGCCTAACTATGTGTCATACCTTCCATAAAAATAAGTTCTATAGATTGACAAGCTCACAGTAAGGGTCTGGGGGGAGGATTCAGTGTAGTCTTGGCAACAAGGATAGGGTATAAATTACCAGGCTGTTAACCACATCTGCTTCCAGTGTTCTGGGAGGATAACAGAATAGGCATCCCTTCCTTTGAAGAGACAACCCTGTGTATTTAGCATTCCTAGTTCCTCCAACTGCTTACCTATGAGCACAAGGACCTATGTTTCTCCCACATCGAAGGACTCCTTCAGAGAACTGGAACTCTACAGTCACCACACACTGGGTGAGCAGCTTCCCATCAGCCAACATGTCAAGATCTGACTCTGCTCCCTGTTGTCTCAGATTATATTAAGTTGCTTATGCTCATATTGGGATTTATGGCAACAACACTTTGATATGTGCAGGCAGAGCTATGCAACTCTTTTTGCCTGATGTTTTTCTTTCAGCTTCTTTTTGGTACCCATGCTGCAAAATAAACACCAATTCTCAAAATTCTAGATCCCTCTATTTCATTCTACTTTCCCATCCCCACTCTTAATAATTTATAGAGTATACAGTATACAGCTCCACCATTTCAAATCTGAACATGTAATAAATCATGCAAAAAGAAGAAAAATAATATCCTTTACCCGCATTCCTGCATGGCTTTGTGATCTGGTGTCATCTTAAAAGCCATGTTCACCATGCCATTTGTGATGAATTTGAAATATTCCTTCAAAATTATTTTCATTATTACTTATCATTTATACTTTTATTCATTTTGAAATTCTGGGAGTTAAAATGGGACCTCATGCACTTTGAGTAAGCTCTCTACCACAGAGCTATATCTGGGAACATTTTTATTTATTATTTTGTTGTCCTTTTATATTTTTAAAATATATTGCCTTTTTCTTTTATTTTTCAGATTATAATATAATTGCAGAATTTCTCCCTTTCTTTGTTTGTTTCCTAACACTCCCATATACCCAAGCCCAGTAGACCTCAATACTACATAAAGAACTTTGAGCAACTATGGCATGCTGAGAGTAGAAGAGTCTTCTCAAGGGACAAACATAACAACTGGTTATTCAGTATCAACTGCTCAGCTCGGGAAACATACATATGAGTAACATTCTAGAGAGGGTAAGGGTTATTTAGAAATAGGAATGTACATGGACACATGTATGCAATTAATGAAAAAGGAAGTCATTGGTTTGTTCATTATTTTGGCATAGGGTTTAATTAAGTTGCCTGGTTACCCTTAATCTTACTTCCAGTAGCTCAGGCAGCCCTTTAATTTGGTGATCCCCCTGTCTCAGCTTTATGAGTTGATAGAATGAGTGCCACCAAGCCCAGATCTCCCTTTTTGAGGATATATAGTATTATTCATATCAAAGTCCATAAGCCATAAGCCAGCAATGAACGTGTTTTATTCATTTATTTGTTTGTTTGGTTGGTTTTTCCGAGACAGGATTTCTCTGTGTAGCTTTGGAACCTATCCTAGAACTCTCTTTGTAGACGAGGCATGCCTTGAACTCACAGAGATCCATCTGCTTCTGCCTCCTGAGTGCTGGGATTAAAGGCAAGGCCACCACTGCCTCGCATTAATAAGCATTTTATAGTGGAATTAGTAATTTACTTATGGCATTTTCAAGACATAACAGTTTACTGTTTTTATACATATTTGGACCTGTTTATACTTCTTTCTTTCTCTATTCAATACTATTGTTTTTATCCTGAAATAGTACATGAATTGAGGGATTAGAAGAACCAGGATTGTAAATGAAAAATCAGAATAAAAAGGAAAGAAACATGTTCAGGGCAGAAGGCAAGGGCAGGATGAGCAGTCCTGAGGAACGGGAGGTGGATTGTGACAGGAGTATTGATGTTTGGCCAGGTAGAGAGCAGAATGCTCATGGGGAGGGCGCCCCTGTTTGATCCTCACTGTATCCCTGCCTCCTTTCCGGCATTAGGTAACTAGCTGTTCAGAGGAAGAGAGGGAAGAGGATGAAAATGTTTAGACAAACACAGACGTTTGCAAGTGTTGGAATGAACAAATTCCTGAGATTCCTGGCTTGCACCTCTTCAGTGCTCACATTCCTGCCAAAGCCAATTCATAACTCTCATTTTTAACTTTTAGACTTCTCAATGTTTTTCCTTCTAAGCTAAGTTTTTACAAATAGATCATCTTTATTTGTGTCTCTAAAACGTATCATTTCTGTTTTAAACTTGACAATCACTTTATCCTCTTCTATAACACGGCGTGGTCAGCATCTTGCTTTGCTTTGAAGCGCTCAAGCCTTTAAACACAGACAAATTCTTCCAGAGAGTTGTTGAAATGTTACGCCAATCTTTAGGAAGCCTGTTTATACTCTGAAGTTGTAGCATTTTATTTTTTATTTCAGAATTCATTCTTTTCCATCTCCATCTCCGTAACGTATGCTCAACACCCAGAAAAACCCATAATAAATCACGTATTCGCAGTTACTACTGCTGTAACCAGTTTTGTTCTTTCTCGGTTATGATTTCCATTTTGCAGTCTGACTTCTCAATTTACAACACAGTATTTTATATCTTTCTTTCTTCTCTTCCTTTCTTCTTTCCCCCTTCCTTCCTTTTGTTCTTTCTTTCTGTCTTTTTCTTTCTGTTTCTGAGACAGGATCTAACCTGGAACCTACTATGTAGACCAAGCTAGCCTCGGACTTACAGAGATTTGCCTTTCTCTGCCTCCTGAGTGTTGGGATTAAAGATCTGCACTACCACACCTGCTTGTATTCCTAGCAAGTTTAAATTCAGTGATGCTATCTGTCTTTTCTCTAACTGTTGTATACTATAATCTGTATCTTAACTAGAGTGTACTTTGTAGGTTACTTGTAACATACACAAGCAACCCGGAGTAACTCACCATTTGTCATACATGTTTCTCATATCTTAGTAGGAATGATGCTCTCATTAGCAAGATGTCCTCTTTTGTGCTCTTACAGTTTGATTCACTGAGTCCAAGATAAATTGCCCTAGCACTTTGTAGCAAGTTACATACTTTCATTGTCACTAATTTGCCTTTATTTTGGAAAAGTGTTGCTCCAAACTTTTTGTGGGAATTCAAGTGAAACCCATCAGATGTGCTAATTCTCTTCTGCAAATGGCTTTGTTTTCAGGTCACAGAGGGTAAGTTATTATGGAGTTTGTTAATAGCATGGAGGCCATGTTGCTGTATTTGTCATATGTGAAACAAACATAGGCCTTATCCCACCCTATATAGTAGAGAAAAAATCTTCAATTTCTCCAAAGTTTATAGCAATGAGTAGCTCTTGTGGATGTCATGAAGAAAGCATTTAAAAATGAGAATTTGTACCGTTGGAGTTTTTATGTTAAATTCTCAGTTACATATTGGTAGCTAAGTCACTCTGTGTGGTGTATGTGAGTGTGTGTGTGTGTGTGTGTGTGTGTGTGTGTGTGTGTGTGTGTGTGTGTTCTAGTGAAAACTAAAGAGACTCATTCACTAAAAAGTAGTGATGAAATTCTAGCCTTATTTTTTCCCACTGGTCTTCCTGTAGTACCGTAGAAAGTACTTCAGTCACTTACATGAGAGAACCTTCATTTGAAAATAAAAGTGAATCAATTTCTTGAACCACAATACATGTTCATTTTCTGTCAAGTATCTTAGTTATCTTAGTTTGTGTTTCAGTATCTTGAACTGCAACAGGTCAATAGGCATATATACATGTGTACACACACATTTTAGTATATGCATGCATACATACATGACTGACACATTTTAGAACCAATTTACTGGTTCTAAATCAAACAAGGACCCCGTTGGGTAATAGGAAAAGTTCCCATAACCCTTAATGTCCATTTTCTAGAAAGGATCTAAAAATCAATATATGCTCTTAACCAGGCTTTCTAGGTTATTATTGATAGAAAAATCAGACACATTTAACATATTATGCTAAGAATTATAGATGGTACAATTGAGTTCCACTGCCTTCAAGAATAGATTGATCCTTTACAATGAAGCACAAATTAGTAGATAGGTACCTGAACAGTGCATTTATGGGAGATATAAGTAGCACACTGAACATCTTCTGCTACCTTTTCTGTAGGTGACTTTTGTGGAAATTTTAAATCCTTTAGGAAATGGATGTATTGAAAATCTGTTAGTAGCTTTTTGAAGATTAGCTAGGATTAATACAAATTAATAATGTTTTATTTACAATGCGGATGAATGAATTCAAGCCTTGTGCATGATTTCTACGGAGCTATTTGCCACAGAGCCACATGCCCAGACACTAATCATGAATTTATCCAATCTACAGGGGAGAATTCAAAACAAATTTAAGTGTTTTAAGGGGAGGTTAGGATATTCAAAGAAGGTGGGTAGGATGGTTAGGTTCTGGGATCTTGTGCTGGCAGATGCATAGGCTGTTTCCCTTCAATATCATTTTCCTGCTTTATGTGGCCATCAGTGTTGTACAAAGCACCCCAGTGCTTTATAATTAAGTGGAGTAGCTCAACTTCAGGTAGAAACCCCGTGGAGGCTTTATTAGTACAAACAATAAAGACACAGATGTGGAGGTACCTGCTGAAACTTATTGTACAAAAGGCTTCTGTAGCCATTTGTGCATAATTGAGTTCTGTATGTGACACTCTTCCTGAATGGAGAACAATTGATATCTTTGAGCCATCTGCTATTTTGTGTCTGTGCCAAGTGCCAACACCATAGGCAAAAACAGAGGTTTGTGAGCGATGGAGTACAATGTTACTCACTTGGAACCTAATTCTTAAGCAAATCTCTCCAGGCTACAGAATGTATCAAAATACAGTGACACTTTTTAGTAGACAATGATAGTGCTAATAATAGTTGCCTTTTCACAATTTTTTAAAATGAAAAGTCAGCAACTCTGACAGCAGTTTTTAAAAATCTAACATTTAACAGTATTATCAAATAGTACTTGCTGAGGAATGATGATTAAAAACATTTATCTTATTTTTCATAATCTTTATATTTCTGTAAGAACAGAAGACTTGGTACATACTGTGAAAACATCATAGTTCATAACATACAAGAGATTCTAAAGGGGGCTGAGATATTTAGGCGGTGTTTATGGGCACCACATGGTTTGATAGATGTGGGAAGTACACTTGTGTGTGGAGAACCAAGGTTAGACTGAAGTGGCATGGGCAACACAGGTGAATACTAGTAAAATTGCTTCAGATTTTTTGTATGCTTGATTTGAAATTCATGTTGATTGTAATGTGTTACTGTTGTCAAACATGTCATGACCCTGCATGGGTTCTTAAGCCAGAGTTTAAGAAGCTGGGCTGTAATCTATCAGCTTCAGAACCAGGTTGAGGCTTCAGGATACTTGACTCTAGCTATGTTCTTTTCTTCTGAGTTGAATTAGGATTCTCAAAACCCTAAAGAAAAGACAAAATGAATGTGAAAATAAATCAAACTGCTGAATATTGAAGAAACAAGCTCCACTTAAAATAACATTTTATGGTAAATTTGGCAAATATCTATTAAGAGACTTCGGGATTAGTTGTAGTTTAGAATGACTTTTCTTAGTTCTGAATTAAAGTTTTGTCAGCGTTAGAATTATTAGATGCATGGAACAAAGAAAAAATGGAAAGTGGAGCTATGTTTAAAATTTGTATTTATCATAACAAGATTACAGCATGAAAGTAATTTCTGGTTATTTCAGAGTCGGCAATTGCAAGTGTTTATATTCTGATGTATATTATTATTTCATTTATAGTCTATGTGTTTTTATTAGGATTTATGTATCTATGAGGTGGGTAAGAACACTTTTTCTCAGAATTCTTAAAAACATAAACATGTATTCAAAGGAAAGGCAAACTAACCAAAGAAATGCCCTGCAATGTGTTCATATACTTTACTGCAGCCTTGTCCCTATGTTAATCTAACACCTAAATCAAAGGTATTTTTGGAAGATCCTCTTTAGAAAAAGATAAGGAAACAACAAGTCAATTTAAAATAGAAAAACTTGTTCAAAATGGAAGTAGGAGAGTTATTTCTAGAGGTAATAATTGCTGACTGTTCTTTTACAACAAATGAAGATTTGGAAATTAGTGTCAGTTCCTCAGATGAATAATAAAACTCTATCTACAGTTTGGTGTGTTCGGAACACATGTACAAAAGCAAGACTGGGGATATAGCTGCTGATCTGCATAGGTATTGAAATGTAGAGTTCTTCTTGGAGACACCCATTGGAATCCTATAAAGCAGACTGACAAATTTGTTAGAACAGTCTATTCCCATTACTGAAGCATTACATTTATACTTAATAATGTCAACAGTTATGTTAAATCTATACTCATTAATAAGTTAATATTCAGATTCCTTTTATTGAGCATCTTTGTAGGTATGAGGAGAGGAACCATTTGTCAATTGAAAAGAATTAGCAGAAATTTTCATCATCTCCCAAGCCTTTTGAATGGTAAAATAAGAGCTATAATGTCAAAGTTTAGCATACTTCTGAAACTATTATCTTTCAGACTGTAGTTCCCCCAAATCTGAAGGTTTTGAAACTGTCGACATACATTTATTTAGTTTGGGTTTGTTTTAGATGGAGTCTTACCATGTAATCTTAGCCTGGTACTTGATATTTAGAGCAGATTTGCCTCAAACCCCCAGAGATCCTCCTACTTCCTGAGTGCTAGGATTAAAGGTGTGTGATATCACACCAGCTAAAATGTGTCCACTTTTGACAGGAGTCTTTTGAATGAAGATTATTTTTAAATATGTTTGTTGATACTGAAAAGCAATTGGAGACTCTGTTAATTTCATATATCTAAAATATGAAGTATGAGTAATGTTATCAAAATAAAAATTATATAAACATATAGAAAAATATATTCATCAGATAAAATATTACTATAATTATTTTAGACAAATTCTAATAAATGATAAAAATAGACTTCTCATGATTAAATTGTAAAAGCTAGATGAAACACAATATTTCCTACTAAAATAATTATTTTTCTTTATTTTATTCATAGTGTTGCTTTAAAAGTAACTATAAATTTTCAAAGAATTATGCTATGTTTCACTTTAAAAATATCTTAGCCTATGTTTAAAGGAATGAATTTTTAGTTGTACAAACACATGTAAATTAATCGGCCAGCTGATAAATATTTCAAAATGTACATCAGTTAAATAATTTAGGGAACCTGTAGAATATTTAGAAGAAAGAGTCCATGATTATTCTAGTTGCAATATTTTTGCTTTATCCTGTTCTCTTTTTCTCTTTTTTTATTTAAATTAGAAAAAATGCTTGTTTTACATGTCAATCCCAGTACCCTCCCCCTCCCCTTCTCCCCTGATCCCCACCAACTCCCTATCCCATCACCTTTCTGCTCCCCAGGGAGTGTGAGGCCTTCCATGGGTGATCTTCAAAGTCTGTCAAATCATTTGGAGCAGAGCTTAGACCCTCCCCTGTGTGTCTAGGCTGAGAGAGCATCCTTCTATGTGGAATGGATCCCAAAGTCCATTCATGTACTAGGGATAAATACTGATCCACTATTAGAGGCCCTATAGATTGTCCAGTCTTCCAAGCTGGCATCCACGTTCAGGGGGTCTGGAACACTCCTATGCAGGTTTTCCAGCTATCAATCTGGGGTCCATAAGCTTGCCCTTATTCAGGTCAGCTGTTTCTGTGGTTCTCTACAGCCTGGTCTTGAACCCTTTGCTCATCACTTCTCCCTCTCTGCAACTGAATTCCAGCAGTTCAGCTCAGAGTTTAGCTATGGGTGTCTGCTTCTGCTTCCATCAGCTACTGGATGAAGGCTCTAGAAGGCTCTTATATGGCATATAAATTAGTCATCAATCTCATTATCAGAGAAGGACATTTAAGGTAGCCTCTCAACTATTGCTTAGATTGTTAGTTGGGGTCATCCTTGTGGATCTTTAGAGGTTTCCCTAGTGCCAGATTTCTCTTTAAACCTATAATGGCTCGCTCTATTATGGTATTGCTTTTCTTGCTATTCTTCCCCCAACTCAACCTTTCTGCTCCTCATGTCCTCTTCTCCCATTCTCTTTCTCCTAGCTCCCTCTCACCTCCCCCCATTCTCCCAATTTGCTCAGGAGATCTTGTCCCTTCCCCCTTCTCTGGGGGATCATATATATCTCTCTTATGGTCCCCCTTGTTTCCTAGCTTCTCTGGTGGTATAGATTGTAGGCTGGTAATCCTTTCTAGTTGTAATTTTTATATAAGTCCTTATATTGTGTGGTAACTTGCATTTACAGGGAGCCCACATAGATGACTACTAAGACCGTTTGGCCAATTGAAAGTACTCCAGTACATTCATGTTTTAGGGACCCAAGTGTAGCCCCACCATGTAGAGCAAGGGAATTTTAAAGGTAAAAAAACACACCCTGGTACCTTGTTCTCCAGCTGCAGGGGGAGACTTACACAAGCAAGCAGTTTAATAGAAGATAAGTTAACTGGGGCATCTTGACCTCATGCTACATGGTTTCTGCCTTACCGTTGTTAATCCCGCCTGTCAAGAATAAGACCACAGTTTAAAGCCAAAATTGAAGCAAGCTTTAATTAAATACTGGCCAGGTGGATGGGCTTTGGCCTGATGCTTCCCAGGTTTCTAAAAATGGCCCAGAATCACAACTGGATTCCGGGAGTTCAGTTCAGTGTTTAGCTGGAGATGTATGCTTCTCTTCCATCAGTTACTGAATGAAGCCTCTAGGATGGCATTTAAGGTAGTCATCAATCTCATTATAGGGGAAGGGCATTTAAGGCAGCCAGCTTTTGCTTGTTGTGTTTCTTCTTCCTATGAATGCTTGTTTGACCCTCTGAGCTTTCCCACCCTTTTTTTGAAGCCTTCCTTCTCTTAGGGTCTATAGCCTCTTGCTAAACTCTATTGGTTAATCCACTAACTTCCTTGGACTAGTCTGCACAGCTGTCTTCCTCTTTCCTTCCTTAGTCACCAACCAGGGTGGTCTCTGACTTCCCAATCAGCTCTTGCTGTTTTTCTCTCAAATGCTAATAAAATAAAAAACTTTTAGCTTCCTTTTGAGTCCACTTCAACATCATTTTATCAATGAGGAGAAAAACACCAAAGGGAATTCTAACATCCCCAATAGCAGCATTTTCCTCTGTAGTAAGGTTCAGATAACAATGCCTAGTGGCTATAAGCAAAATATATTCTCTGTCAGTGTAAAGCATCCAGATTTGGAATCCTAGCCCTTCTTCAACATTAAAGACACTTCCCTACATTTTTCCTGTGTTATAACTTGGTGGTACACACCCACCCCCTGCACTGTCTTCCCTGCACACACACCACCACCACCACCACCACCACCACACCCAAGTTATTATTTTTAGACATTTCTTTCCAGCTTCTGTAGGGTAAAATCCTGATTTTACAGGTACAGCTATCCACACTTGGGCATGGTCAGAGTTGTGTAACAAGGGTTTAAGAAGGAGGAAGGTGCTCACACACATGGCTCTTTTGCCTGGCTGGGCTGACTGGGAAGCATTTTCTGGGTCCATCCTGCTCAGGTGCAAACCTGGTCACTGGTTGTCTTGCATGAGTACTTTCCCCCAATAAACTATCATTTATTAACCTGTCTCTGACTCCACTTTGTAAATATCAATAAGCTTCCAAAATGATTTTCATTGTACAACTTGCTTCTTGTCAACCATTTGGTTACAGTTACAAGAAACGTTATGAATATACCACACATTCCAAAAAATGCTTCTTTAAAAGCCAGTGTTAAATCTCAAACCCTGGGACAAGTGGTTGTGGTTCCTATTTAACGTATCAAAGTGAGCCTGGCCACCAGATTCTCCCAGCATCCCTCAGTCCCTACCAGTTACAGAAGCTTCCTGACTTATATAGCTCACCCCTACCGTGAACTCTGCAGCCAAAGAGGTTAGGCTTCTCTTCCCTATATAATCCAGCCATTTTGGTTATCTGTCCCCTTTGTACCTTTGCACTCAGTTGCTGCACCTAGTCATGTCCTCTCACTCCCACCACCTCCCACTACCTGTTGTTCCAGCTCAGTCTGGCGATGTCCACTCTGGATTTTCCCTGATGTCTGTGACTCTGGATATGCTCTCCCAGATATCTATAATAAACTTTCTCCTTTACCATACCTAGGAACAGTCATGTCCTTCCCTTATTATTTCTTTTCTTCATTCAGCTAGGTCATAAGAACCTGTGGCCATTCCACCCCACACTAACATGCTATTACAATGATATTAGAATGCTATTGTGCCCATCCCCACCTCCACTTCACCTTTCTGAAACCCCATTAAACATCTCAAGTTTAGTGTTTACATGTTCTTGTAAGCATGGCTAGACTTCCTATGCTAGACCATAAAACCTGTGAGGAGATGATTTGCAGATACTGCTTCCTACAATGCCTGTAATACTGATTTACTTGTACTAGCATTAAAATTTTGTAAGCATATTCTTGTGTAATGAAATGTCTAAGTTCAATACTGTTATTAGTTTTGCTTGTTAGAATATATATATATACATACATACATATGTATGTATATATATATATACATATATATATATATATATATATATATATATATATTGGAATTTTCAAAATAGGTAGGAAAAATGCCAAACTCAGTTCTCTAGAGTCTCAATACATATTTGTGCTGGATTTTTAATAAATTACGGCTTTTTAAAATCACATAGTCAAAAGTTTCACAAATTTGAGATGCATATATTTTTAGAAAGGGACAATGTTGAATGCTGACTGATATATAGTACATTTTGTATACGGAAAGTCTACAAATGACCTATATTGCAAATTGTGTATGTGAAAATCAACACATCATTACTAAATACTGAAACTGTTTGGAAATTTAAAAAAAATACATGATATTGCCTCTGAGCCATTCTTTAAGAGAGATTTTGCACATTTAATAAGGAAACTATCACTGTTCGCTGTGTTTTCGAGGGCGGCATCTATGTGTTCTCAGAGGCCACAGAATATCACCTCCCCTGTCACCTGTGGATCTCAAAAGCTGCAGTGGCAGCACCACAGTCACTCAATATAAAAAAGTTTGACACCTTAAATAGTGATTTTCTTCTTTAGTCTTTGCTCTTATATGGGACTTAGTGAAAATGTCTGTCTGTTGTCTTTTGTGTTCTTGTTGAAGGATTGGGGTTATTTAGAGTCCAGCAACTGTCAGCAACTCAAGACACTGCTATCTACATTGCTACTCATAATTTTCCCTTTCATACAAATCCATTCAGCATCATACTTGCTAGGTTGTTAGCACCTAAGGTAGATGTTTTTCTTAAATTATGACAAAGAATCCATTCTGCAGTATAATTAATCATCTCCTATGTATGAGCAGTTCCTGAGATATTTTTGTATTCAGTTTTTATCTTGGTTAGAATGGGGAAAAGAACACATTAACATTAGCATTAACAGCATGTGGTAACCATATTATGACATAATTTTAGTTATATTTAAATTAAGATCATTTGGCATTTATATCCCTGCTTTGTTTATTTTTCCCTCATGGGAAGTTTTATAAATAAACACAAAATGTGTGAAGGATGCATTTATCTTCAAAGAAAATAAAACACAGTATTGCTAAATAGAAAACACTCTGAAGAAAGCCATAAGCTATGAGCAAAATAATAAGAAAAAAATCCCAGAATGTCTACTTTCCCTCTGGGACATGTAGTCTGCTAGCCGTTACTCCTAACCACTAAACTGAAATATCTGATACTCTTTGGCTAAAGATTTGACATTGTAATGCCTTCACCAACATTCTTAATAATATCTTGATGATTTTCCAATATTTCCTCCAATTATTATAGATTTAAAATATAAAAGCTTTTGTTTCTTAAGTGCCAATTAAGATAAATATAAATTACCTGTGTTGTCTGCATACATTTTGTAATTGGTGTATAGACATATGTGACATTTCTCTAACAACAGATCTGTTTTCTAAATTAAATAGTTATTTTGTTAAACCTGTCAACATATGAAATGGTAAGTTACATTTGACTTGAAGGCATATTTCAGCTACATTTTTCTTAGGCTAATATTTTTCAAATTAGAGTTATTATCAAATTACCACTTCATTTTAGAGCATAGAAATACTATAGATTGTCTAATTTTGACTATTGTGAACAGAAACAAATTAATTGTTTTGCATCTGTTTTTTGTACTAAGATTGTCTCTATCTTTTAAAAATAAAGCTACTCTTATAATGAAGTCACAAATAAAACTTTTGCATGTCTACATTAAGGTGAATCTCTGCCTATTCTCATACTGCATGTTTCTCAGTGAACTTCTATATAGTTAGAGTAGCCATTCTACAGCCATGAAGCTTTGCTTAGGGTTTTATGCTTCCATTGCCAATTACATTTTCATACATTTATCCATCATACAAAAAGAAAAACCTATGACAGAGTTGAAAAACAAATAACTTTATAGAATTTTCCATAACTCACATGTCCTTTTGCCAGAATTCTTTCCTTCCTTCTCATTTCATATTACCCGTTTTTGGTTTCCTTTGTAAATATTATACTATACCAACAATTACAGCTGTAGATAGATACATAGATAAATACATATATAGATAGATAAATACATACATACAAACATACATACATACATAGATGACAGATAGCAGGCCAGTATCTTCAAAGGATAAAGAACATGTGGTTTTGTGGATGCTGCAAATTCCACGAGATGGTAATGGATATTTTCTTATAATATGGTTGGTTGGTAAGCATCCAACCACTATGGCATCACACAGAATACTTTTATTGACCTAAAAGTCTTCTATGTTTCAACCATTTGTATCTCCTTCCTCTCCTAATCCCTAGCAGCAACTATTCTTTTTACTATCTTTATGGGTTTTACCCTTCCAGAATGCCATACATAGAGTGTTATTCTATATATGTGTCTTTTACACCATGGCTTTTTGTGTATTTAAAGTATGTTAAATGGCCTTGTATCTCTTTCTGTGTTAGTATTGAATAGTATTCCATTTGTCTGCCTGAACCACAGATAGATTATACATTCACCTACTGAAAGGGGTATTTGTTTCTTCTAGGTTTAGCAACAACAAAAGAAGGTGCTATGATAACTATATGTAGGTATGTAATAGCTATATGTAGGTATTTTGTGAACATAAATATATAATTCCTTTGGATAAATGTTTAGGAAATGGCTGTACCATCTAGCAAGACTGTACCTAGTTTATAAGAAAATGTCCAACTACTCCAATATTGGTTCTTGGTTTTGTTTTCTCGAAAACAATGCAGAAAAGTTGTGGTAACACCACACCCTCTCCAGTATTGAGTGTTGACAGTGTTCTAAATTTCAGACATTTTAACAGGTGTGTACTGTTATCTTTCATATCTCTGATGATAAGCAAGCTTTTATTTACATCTTGTTTCCATCTGCCTGACTTCTCTGGTAAGGTATCAGTTCAGGTTCCTGTAAGAACCTCTGACCCATTGAAAAAATGAAACTACTTGTCTTCTATTAGTTTTTACAGTTCTTTGTTTATTGTTTCTAACAGTTCTTTATGGTACATCTCTTGGAAAGCATCTTCCTTCTAGTTTGTACTTGCTCCTTTAATTTTTCTCAACAGTGACTTTACAAAGGAGGAGATTTGAATTTGAATAAAGTCTTATTATTTCTTCTATAGAACATGCCTTTGATACAATAACCAGAAGCCGCTACTACCAGGCTATCTACTTATTCTTATGTGGTTATTTCCTAGCAACAGTTTAGCTTTAGATTTTGAAATTGTGTACTTTGTATTTGAACCTCGTTTGTGACCTGGAATATGTGTGAGGTCCTTCTGTTAAGAAATAAAAGCTAGCTGGGCGTTAGTGGCTCATGCCTTTAATCCCAGCACTCAGGAGGCAGAAGCAGGCAGATCTCTGTGAGTTCAAGGCCAGCCTGGTCTACAGAGTGAGTTCCAGGATAGGCTCTAAAGCAATATAGAGAAACCCTATCTCAAAAAACAAAAACAAACAAAAAATATTTAATAAATACACCGAAGAACTCTTTGCAGCATGAAAAACATGTTCTACTCAGTTAACTATAACATTTATAGCACCTGCAGTTTCTTTTATGTTCCCTGTCTTCTCAGCAAACTGCAGATGTTGAATCTTCTAGCTAGATAGCCCAAAGAGTGAAAGGCAGAGCTCATTAATATCTCATATGGTAAAGGTGAGTCTTTCATGAGGAGTTTCCATAGGCATATTTCACTGGACTATAATGAGTGAACCTCCAGTTTCACATTCGCTAGCATTCTAAGATAAAACATCCCAGAATCCAAGTCCCTTCCATTGCCTTTTAAATAGAAGTAATGGTTGTAGCATTTAGGGATGCGTTCCAACTCAGTCTATTAGACCTTATAAAATCATACTGTATTTGAAAAATTTTAAACAAAATTACCAGATATCTTTATAAGCCATTATAGACTACCCTGGGCCATTTATATGAGGAAAATGACACTCACATAGAGCGTTGGTGCCAAAAAGTCACTATTTGAAATAATCTAAGAAGCCAGATAGATAAAAGTATCCTCAAAATAGTCATTCATAGAAATAAGGGAGGGAGAAGGGAACTGGGATTGTCATGTAATTCAATTTTGTTTGTAATTCAAATATATAAAAAATAAGAAACTAAAACAAAAACAAAAAATAAGTATGTGCTTTAGGATATATCCCTGCTAGCTAAAGTTAATTACTTTATTATTTAAAATGAATTTTTATCATGAAAAAGGATCAGTTGGAAACACTTTAATTTTTTTTTTTACAAGTACAACTTGAAAGTGACTATGCATTAACTTGTTTGTGTTTGACTCCATATTAGCAGCCTTCTCTGCACTTATCCTTCACTTGGGTAGCAATGTCTTCTGTCTTGTAAGAATCTCCAAATTCTGGGTCCCTGAAATGTTACATTCTAGCAAAGTCCTCCTCCGTGTTCTTCAGTTTCTGCTTCCAGGTCCTGATGATTCAACATGCTGGCTGACTTCCCTCATAAATTTCCTACTAAATTCTTTTATTTCCAAACCCTACTTGGTTTATCACTTACACTGCCTCTTCTCCATGTCTTTTGTCCCTTGTCCTTTCAACCCACTAATGTCAATATCCATTATTTGTATCAAACTATGGAGTTGTTGTTGTTTTCTCATTCTTTAAGACAAGGTCTTACTAGATAGCCCTGGTTGGCCTGAAACTTGCAATTGGCTCAGGCTGACCTCCAAATTTCAGCCATTCTCATTTTACCTCTAGACTGCTGTGGTTATTGGTGTGCACCCCCATGCCTGGCTCAAACTACAGAAGTGTGTGTGTGTGTGTGTGTGTGTGTGTGTGTGTGTGTGTGTGTGTGTGTGTGTGTGTATGTTGCATCTGAGTGCAGGTACGCATGCTTATGCATACACATATCCAGTTCAGAGAAGGGCATTGGCTGTCTTCTTCTTTCACTCTGTCTTACTGCCTTTAAACACTCTGACTGGAACTGAAGTTTACTAATTTCAGCTGACTGGATGCTCAGCTAGCTCTTGAGAGCTACTTATTTCTGCTTTTTAAAGCTAGAGTTTGAGGCACACAAAGTTTTTGTGTTGGTACTGGATATTTGAACTCAAGCCCTCACACTTGTTGGTCACAGTCTCTAACTCAACAAGCAAGCCATCCCATCTCCAGCTACTACATTTTTTAATGATAAAAGATGTATGTGGTTCATGAAGATCTTACTACCTAAGATACAAAGATGATATCAATTGTCAAGAAGATTAAAGGAAGCACACTTTATTATAACCAGCTCTAAAATGATCATGGACATGGGATTCTAAAGTCACAAGACCTAAAAGATTTAAAAGGTCAGCTATTAGAAGCATAACAATGATTCAAAAGAACATATTAAAGAGAAAAAAATCAGCCCATTTTCATCACAGACATTGACATTTATTTTACTTTTTGATAGGGTTTTGGTATCAGTGTAATATTGGCTTCATATAAATGTTTTGAAAATTTTTCTTTCATTTTCTATTTTACTGAACAATGTGAGGAACTTAAGTGTATGCTATCCTTTGAAGATCTGGTAGAATTCTAAACTAAATCCATCGGGCCCTGTGTTTTTTGTTTGTTAGTCTAGTTTTGTTATTGTTGTTGGGAGATTTTTAATTACTGCTTCTTTCTCATTGAATGACAGGGTCTATTAAAAACATTGATGATTTAGCTCACTCTTAGCTAAGGAGCTATTGGCAGTTGATAGATGCCGGATTGGGGAGAGTGAGTTTTCTTATAAGAATGTAGCTCCTAATGTGCTGATCATGGTACAGTAGAAGGCCATACATCCAATAATATATGGTCAGCACCAGTTAGACTTGGTAGGTGTTAAAACAACAGCAATAACAAAATAACAACAAATTTGGATGGGTAGGGAAGTAGGGGTGGTAGATAGGGGAAGAGTTGGAAGATAGGTTGCATGTGATCAGAACAGTTACTTAATTCTCAAAGAAGGAATATATTTTTAATTAGGAAAAATTAAAATAGAAAGAAAGGACAGAGCCTATGGTCTATTATCCAAAAGGGCTTGCTTGACATGTAGTATAGAAAGAAAACTTGACTGAGGATGTGGCCAGAAACAGAAGTTACAAGACATTCTCAGCACAGTGGAAAGGTGACAAACAGGGAATCAATAAAATGCACTCAATACGGACACAGTGTGGAGAGGCTTCTCTTTAGGAGCTGGTGTTCCTGACCTGAAAATAACAAGGAGAAGGCCATAAAGGAAGGATGCTGGCCTGCTAGAAGGGCATTGCATGGAGTGTTTGGTGGTGTTTTTTTTTTTGTTGTTGTTGTTGTTTGGTTTTTCGAGACAGGGTTTCTCTTTATAGCTTTGGAGCCTATCATGGCACTCGCTCTGGAGACCAACCAGGCTGCCCTCGAACTCACAGAGATCTGCCTGCCTCTGCCTCCTGAGTGCTGGGATTAAAGGCGTGTGCCACCAACACCCGGTCTGTTTGGTGTTTTATATAACACATTATGGTGGAAGAGTAGAGATTCAGGCAAGTGTGTTTGTATAAGTTCCTCATATATTTTTGGTAGAATTTAAGAAACAACTTTCCTTTATAGTCATAGGCACTGCTCTTGAACAAAAGGTTTTCACTAGCTTTCTCTCGTGTTTAACTATTTATTTACATGCACCAAATCTATAGCCTATAGCATATTGGCACCATGTATATTTGCTTTCACAAATTATTTTGCAGCTGAATTATCAAAACTAGATATTTTTGGAAAAATGTGTCTTAATTTTTTTTTACTGTGATCAGACAGTTTACTACTTCTGTTATTTAAAACATGCAATACCTAGGTGTGAAGGGATAGCTCAGAAGTGAAGACCACTTCCTTCTCTGAAAAAGAAGCTGGATTCAATCTCTAGCACCCACCTGGTGGTTCACAACCATCTGTAACCAAGAACTCACACGGAGCATATACATTCATGCAAGCAAAACACTCACACAGACAATAAAATGAGTAAATCTAACTAGTTTTTTAAAAATGTAGCCCTTTAATTTGTCTAGTATACGTATCTGGAATCTTCGCAAGTCCCTGATTATTTTTATATACTCCTCTTTTAGTAGTTATTTTACTCCAGTTCCATGAGTCATTATAATCAAAGAAAAAACCAATTTTGCATTTTACTTACCTGCTTATGCACACTCTAAGCCATCCCTACACCTTGACACCATCCCTATCCTATGAGACTTTATTTACAGACAGGATTTCAAGTCTCCTAAGCTTGACTTGAACTAATCTTTCTGCCTTATGAGGTTATGATATTTCAAGGAGTGCTTCTACGCCCAGATCTTGTGGGTTTTTAGTCATATGTTCCCTTGACTAACAAGACATATCTGAGCAGATACAAAAATGGAATATTAGCAAAGCCTTTGAAGTTGACACAGGTGAAAGATGGTTCCTAAACCCTAATGAGAACATCAAAATGCTTATTAAAATGCACTTCAGTGGATTTATAGGAGAGTGGGCAAAGCAGCTACAGTTTCATTGAGTACCTTTGCTAACTTGGGTAAATATGAGGTCTGGTTGTTGATATCCCTAAGCAGTGGGTAAAGGACTTCAAATCTAGAGAATTCATGGGGGTTGGACATCTCCACTGCAAACCCTTATAGACCCTTCCCCAAGCAGGGGAGAACAATTCAAGAGTGAGAACAAAGGTAAAGTGAACATAGTGTTTTATACTGCCACTCTTAGTAGAAGGAAAAAATAATGTCAGCCCTGAGAATAATAATGTTTAAGATGTGGAAATCTAGAACTTCATATCACAGCCTCTATCACTTAATAGTTCAAATAGGCATGCAGCCATTTGTATAATTGTATTTATAATTACAAGTATTGCTACTAATAGTTGCTTATGAATATGAGTCCTCTCTGAGGGAAAAAAACATATCGATTTTAAGCTTCAAAGATTAGAAAAAGAATCAACACTTACAAAGTTACAAACAAAACTCTAAAGGAAAAATAGCAGGAATATACTCCCCAAGCTCTTCTTTCAGACAAGATAAAATAATGACTTTGTTTAAGGCCATTAAAGATAGGTCTGACTATGTTAGCTAGCATAATAGCTATGAAGAAGAATTGCATAGAAGGTTTATAGATTAAATCTGAATTATTGAATTTAAAACACCAGAAATACATTTAACAGATTAAGTGGGGTTATGAAAAATTAACAAACTGTTTTCTCAAATGAATTTATTAATAATAACACACAGAAAAAAAAACACAAACACATAAAAAGCCTTTGGAAGATAGTTTTAAAATGTGGAAGATATAGAAGGAAAGGATCATCAAGTGAAGATATAAAGGAAACAAAAAAGTTTTGTTTGAAAAGCTGATGATGAGCACTGTCTAAAATACCATAGATGAAAGACAAATGTAAATCAACAGCTATAAGTACAACAAATTGGATCTACAACTAAAAAGAAGCTCATACCTATAAACAGTACATGGAACCACAGACATCAAAGACAAAGAGATTTTGAAAGGAGCTGGGTGGAAGAAAACAAAACATAGCTCAAATGGAAGGCTGTGAAATCAGTTTTCTACAGGATGCTTGGCCATCCAAAGGGAGTAGAACTGTGTGTTGACAAACAGAAAGAACTGCCTGCCTATAAAACTGTGTGCTTTGGAAAATGATTTTAATAGTGAAAATGTATCTTTGCATATCAAGAGCATAGCAAAGGTACCCTGGGAAGCTCAGACTAGTGAAGCCAAGGAAATGACCACAGGCCAAAGGCCTCAATGTAGTAAGGAACACAAGGCTGATGACATGGGACGTAGAAATGTTAGCATGGCAGCTGATGTGTAATAGGATTTTAAAAGCAAGGGAGAATTAAAATTCATGAGTTGTTAACATATTTCAAGATGAGAGTGAAAGAAGGAAAAAGTTTTCAGGTTTAGCTTTTTTCTAGATCCATGGTAATGGAATCAGAATAACAGAAAAGTAGGCCAATCCTAACTGGCAGAAAGAAAGGGATTGGATAATCATATAATCCAACATTTAAAAAGATGGCAATCAAGAAGCAAAACTTGAAAAAAATACAATATGAGACAAACAATTTTATCCAAGTGTAAATGAATGAAATGCTAAATATATGGTGGAGAGGGTTGCCAGGCTCTCTGGAAATGATGGAGGATAGCCACAAGTTTGGTCAGAAGAGGCGCCTGGGAAATGTAAGGATGCTGTAGGTTGAGAATAAAACTTCCAAAAATGTGAGCTGCAAATACTAGATAAATGATTGCATGAGTAGCTACAATAGTACATAAAATAGACTCTTAAAAACTAAACCTTAGAGATAAAGATGAGCTTCCAGTAATAAACCTCAACTCATGAACTTTAAAATGTACATGTTCTTGATAATTCAGTAAGAAAGAGGTAAAGCAAAAAGGAGATAGAATTACAAGAGAAAATTGTAAAACTAAGAAAGCCTTTTAGATGATGTTAATGTTAGTCCTAGTTAAACCAACTAAAATAAGTAGGCAGTCATCCAAGTAACCAATCTGTCTTACCAGACATGATCTGACTTACAAAATCACACTCTCACACTGTAGTTTCTTCTTCCTCCTTTTCCTCTGAGTGACAGAGCTAACCCCTATCCTACAGAAGCATCCACACATCTGGAGGACTGAGTCTATGGGCTTTCATCTGAACATGAGTCATTAAAATAAAATTTCAAAGAAGAGATAACCAGAAATAGCGTGTATGTTTGGAAATAGACATATTAGGTGGTGATAGGGAATTAGGAGAAGTGAGGCAATAGGGAATTAGGGTCTTTGTTACCAGTGTAACTCACATGTGCAAGAGAATCAACATTCCCACCTTACACTAGAATCCCATTTTTTCCTTCACATTTGTTGAACTGACATCATCATCCACCTCATTCATAAGGAATCACTTGTTTTCCTGCTTACTTCATAGTTGTTCCCCTTTTAGTCTTTTATTTTAAAATGTTGCAACTCGCCTTGTCGGCTCTGCTTCATGCCTTCTTTTCTACTACAGAATTTTCCTTAATGAAGGTAACATTGTGGCTAATAATTTGATTGTTAACTCCCTTATTTTTTATAATTTTGCTAATACTGACACTGTAAAACCTAACTCTGTAACGTGAGGCCCAAGTATTGTTGGAAAGACTGCCAGTCCACTTTCATTTTCTCCAGAGCCACAGTGGTGTTTTGCATTTCTCTGAGCACTCCCTCCTCATTGACTCCTCTGCAGACACCCTTCTCTCATACCTGAAATGTCCTCCTTTATTTCATAAGCACCCTACATGATCTTTGTTTCCTATATGCCATAACACAGACAGCACCTTTCTTTTTCTTTCCTTTTCTTCTTTCTTTCTTTCTTTCTTTCTTTCTTTCTTTCTTTCTTTTTTTTTGGTTTTTTGAGACAGGGTTTCTCTGTGTAGCTTTGGAGCATATCCTGGCACTCCCACTCTGGAGACCAAGCTGGCCTCGAACTCACAGAGATCCCCCTGCCTCTGCCTCAAGAGTGCTGGGATTAAAGGCATGCAACACCAATACCCAACTCAGCAGCACCTTTCTTAAAATACCTTGTCAGTGCTGTGTCATGAAATACATTCAAAGAAGGTTGTATTTTTTTGCATGTAGAAAAATCCTTGCTGCTTTTAGGGAAAGAATCCTAAGGGGGGAAAACTGAATAGATAAAATTAGAATTGATGGAGTGACTTAAAAATGTTTGCTGAAAGTAGTAAGAAAGACCATTCAGTAACTGGCAATAACAATAGAGAGGAAAACTATTCAATAGGCAACATAGGGTGTAACAAAATCCAGACTGATGATAATCAATTTCCAAAACCTTTGAGCACTCTGCAGCAAGAGCCACCAGGTCCAGATGTGCAGTTTTTATACTGCACAATTTGCAAGAGGCCCATAAATGTCTAACAATCTATAATGGTGAACTCCCCAATCAGTTCAGCCCTGTATGGTTGCACAGCTTCTGTAATAAAATGGATATGTCACATCATCCTCTTTAGAATTCAACTTCTAACTGAAGACTACTAAATGTTTTAGTAAACATTTTGGGTTTTTAAAAATGAAAAAAGTGTGTTTTGTATCCTTTAAATGGTGTATTAGAAATTTCATCATCAAAATCAAAAATGTTAGGTAGCAAATGTAGCAAGTAAATGTAGCATGAAAAAGTCATAAATATGGCAAATAAGTCAGCTATTTACAGGGGAATTGAAACTATCTTAAACTGTGGTATAGTTTGCAAAGTGTGGTTAAGGTTTACGGATGTGAACTTTCATTCTGAGGAAATCACACAAAACCATTTAAAATATATATTTATAAATTTGTCTTACCTATTTTATAAACTAATGAGTACCAGATCCACAGACTGAGTCCAACAAATGATAATTATAATTTATGGATGAAACAGAACCTATTCTGTTTTTCAGTCTTATCCTAATATGAAGCCCTGTCTTGATTTTTATTGTGCATGCATAACTTCATTGGTGCCTGAACATGGAAATAAGAAGTCATGGCAATTTTGTTTTTCCTGGAAGCAGCTAGAAGGAAATAAGAATTTTTATGTTGTTTTTCCTGTAAATATATTTTTTGTAAAGCAACAAGTCTCATTGACTGTTGTCCACTCTGAGAAAAGGTTATTTCCCAGCTCAAGATGAAATTCCTCCATTTTTTTAATTCTCAATCCACCTCTTATACTCACCCATTATAAGGGCAATAATGGTACAAGCCTTTAATCCCAGTACTTGGGAGGCAGAGGTAGGCTTATCTCTGTGAGCTCGAGGCCAGCCTGGTCTACAGAACTACACAGAGAAACCCTGTCTCAAAAAAAAAAAAAAAAGAGGGAACTGTGATTGATATGTAAAATAAGATAGTTTCTAACTTAAATAAAATTTATAGCAAATAAATAAAATAAAATAAAGTCATAAAAATACCCCCTTCATAATAGAATAGGCATTAAGATGACTGTTTTGAAAGCCTTATCTTTCATCTATTTTTAACTCATCTTTTCCTAGATCCCCCAGCTGTGGAACCAGCATTCTTGGAAATCCGCCAAGGACAAGACAGAAGTGTGACCATGAGCTGCAGGGTCTTAAGAGCTTATCCAATACGAGTGCTGACCTATGAGTGGCGGCTGGGGAATAAATTATTACGGACCGGTCAGTTTGACTCTCAAGAGTATACAGAGTACCCAGTAAAAAGTCTTTCCAATGAAAACTATGGAGTTTATAACTGCAGTATCATAAACGAAGCTGGAGCAGGGAGATGCAGCTTTCTTGTTACAGGTAGGATATTAAATTAATTTGGTTTTGTTAATATATAATTTTAGACGGGCAGATCCTGGGCTTACTTGAATGCTGGAATGAAATCATTTTGCGAATGGATAGGTTGTCATTTTGCTGTTCTCATTGCAACTTCTACTGATTATTGTCAGGGAAGGTCTGTCCTTTTGGTAAGAATAATGCCTGTGTCTATAAAACAACAAAGATGAGAAGTGAGAAAGTTCTGATTTTGTTTGTTCATTTCAGTGATAACACAACTGACTGTGGTAACTAGCAGTTCTGAGATAAGATTTCAAGATAAAACATATGGTCTGGCTTTCATTTTTTTATGGGTAGCAGCAATATTTTGTTTTCTTAGTTATTACCTCTCAGTGTCCAAGCCTCAGTGTCTGTTTGTTTTTTGTTTGTCACATGTTCTCAAATATTTCATGGCAGAGCAATAAACTATATACAAAGTATGACAAATGGAGGTAAGTACTAATGCTTTTTTAATTTAAATTAGAAACAAGCTTATTTTACATTTTGATGTTGTTAACAACTGTATGTTCCTTTTGTTTAGTTTTAGATGCTTGCTCAAATTATTCTGATGTTCTTTTGCTATTTTTGAACAGAGTTGTAGAATGTATTAAAAGGAAATTACCCCTTCAATGTTATTTTTGTTTTAAGTAAAATTGCATTTAACATTTGTAGTATTGAATGGAGAAGCTGGGCCCTGTGTCATCTCTGAAAAGCTGTTATTAGAAAATGATAAATATATTCTGGACTGAAAACTTGTTCATTAATGAGGAACCTGGGTGTTAAGTTCTGATTTTGATCAATCTCTTTGTACTTTGTCGTTTTGTGAGTCAATTTGACACAAGCTAGAGGTATATGAGAGAAGGAGCCTCAGCTAAGGAAATGCCTCTTTGAGATCCAGCTGTAAGGCACTTTCTCATTTCGATGAGAAAGTTCAATGGGGGAGGGCTCAGCCCATTGTGAGGGGTGCCATCCATGGGTTGCTGGTCCTGGGTTCTATAAGAAGGTGGGTTGAGCAAGCCAGGGGAAGCAAGCCAGTAAGCAGCTCTCTCCAGGGTCTGTGCATCAGCTCCTGCCTCTGGGATCCTGCCCTGTTTGAGTTCCTGTCCTGACTTCCTTCAGTGATTAATAACAGGCTGAAGTGTATGCCAAATAAACCCTTTCCTTCCCAGCAGGGTCATGGTGTTTTGTCACACACAGCAACAGAAGCCTTAAGACACACCCTAATCTGGATTTCCTTTGAGCCATTTTTGCTTCCTAAAACATACTATTAGATTGATGAAATTAACTCGGCTACCAAGGAATATGAAGAGGTCTTCTCTGCTCTGCTCTCCTTCTTTTGATTTTAGAAAACTATTATGGCCCATGTGAATGAAAGCCTTTTATAATTTCTTAAAGTTCACTATTAACACAAGGCCTTGTGTCAGTGTACTGAAATTAACAAGGACTGCAATGTTGTCTGTTATTCAAGAGATTTGTCATGATCTAGTTTACTGACAATCATTTTAAAAATGTTGTTCTATTTTTATTTATTTTTGTGTGCATGTGTGTACATGTATGAGGGCATTCACCTTCCATGCATTTGTTGTCAGAGGGCTTCATGCAGGATTCAGTCCTCTTCTTCCACCATATGAATCCGAGGATGGAACTCGGGATGGCCGGGTTGCTTCCCAAAGACATTACCCAGTTAGTCATATTCTACATATTACTTTCAACAAGAATGGGAATCATGTAGAGGCAATTACTTTTCTCATGTTGGCACAAATGAAGAACCTGACTTTCATTCATTAATCCTTAAAAAAATAGACATCATGAAATTAACTATATGCTTTTCAACTCTTTTGCTTAGACAATTTCCTATTTTCTAAAGTGTCACTGCTCTATAACTGCCTGTGAGGGTCAGGACCACAATGCTTCTGTAAGATTCTCATTTGTTCCTCCTTATGTGA
This sequence comes from Cricetulus griseus, assembly GCF_003668045.3. Taxonomy (NCBI): domain Eukaryota; kingdom Metazoa; phylum Chordata; class Mammalia; order Rodentia; family Cricetidae; genus Cricetulus; species Cricetulus griseus. Next base: position 136,631,097 of record NC_048598.1, read on the forward strand.
CCCAAATTTTCTTTAAAAAGTCGAGGACAAGCTGAGACCAAAAGAAACGTGAAGCACCAGTCTTCCACCTCACATCCATGGGGTGCAGCAAGTGGATTTTGATAACCATGGAAGGGAATAAATCTGTTATGAGTTTCCTCACAGGGGGAAAAGAAATACCCACAGGCATTATTTTTCTTTTCGCAGTGTGTGCTCTTCAAACTTCAGGTCAACAGTTTTGTTTCAAGATTTTCTCATAAAATGAAATGTTTGAAAAAAAAACAGAAAAGGAAAAGATCAAATTCTAAGTAAAGTACAATCCAGACAAATACATAAAGGAGTTGACATTTTCATAGCATATGTGTCAGTGGAAGAGCTATTGAAAGACAACATAGCTCTGTTACTGAATTCTATCACAGTTGGCAACCCCCAGGAGTTCAGCACAACTTTGAATTCTTCTCAACTAACTTGAGAGAAGCAAGGCATAGAGAATGTAGTGACCATTTACCATGTTTGCCTCAGGGAGAATTTTTACAAGGCTTTAGGAATAATATGACACATTATTGAACTAAAATTAACTCATTTGTAAACATGACATTTTAAGTTGTTTTATATATGTTATATGTTCACTTTTATATTAGTACGTAGACATTATAGTTGTTTCTTAATAAATAGTTCTATGTCATTATTGTAGAGAGTTTGAATGGAACTTTCTATTATGCCATGATAAAATGGTTCAAATTATGAAAAGCTTTCTTAAATGCTTGAAAGACCTAGAACCATTTATGTAACAGTTTTAAGTATCTTTCTTATTTGATCCTATCCCATAACTTGATCCAGAAATGATGACAAATCTTTATTGTTTAAATAGACAGGTGACTTGATAACAACATTTCCTATTAAAAGAAAGAAAAAGAGAATAAATTCATTTTAATTAGGAAGAAGGATGCATATGAACAAAGATAAAGAGTAGTTAAGGTTGGAAATGAACAATGTATTTCATTACAGGCTAATAGGTAACCCCAAACTTGTGTCCATTTATTAATTTGTAGCTCAAAACTTACACTATATGCTAAGATGAAACGTGCAGTAAGTTAAGACTTTTGAGAGGAGAATATTCTGGCTATTTCAGTAGTGCTAGATATAATTGTTCATATTCTCATGAGGGAGAGACAGAGTGAACTCTGAGAAAGAAGAGGGGGGACTTTGAGTGTGAACTGCTGCAAAGACAAACCAAAGAAGCTTGATGTCACCTGCACTGAAATAGAAGAACCTAAGAACCTTGGCAGCTGGTCACAGGAGATGGCATCATGCTTGGCCACAGCTTCCAGAGGTAAACCTTAAGCCACCAGTTTGTAGTAAATTTTATGACAGTCTTAGATAACTAACACGTGTATCTTATTGATCACTTTCCTGGAAAATTCTCTTTAAAATGCAACAAGGCAAAAAGGACTGCTGTGTTATGTGTCTTTGCGATGGTTAGTGAGATTTCTCATGACTCAGCAGAGCTGTACATGCTAGTTGTTCTTGTCTTGTGTAGTCTAAAGGAACCAGGTTACAGCTAACAGTCAGTAAAGCCTAGCAACCTGAGAGATTGACTGATGGCATCCATTTTGTACTTTGGTTTAAGTTATTCATCAGCAAATATTTAGCAATGCCTCCATATTAAAATGTCACCCCAATTTCACCAGATGGTTGAGGGAAGAATTCTACTAAAGCTTAATTGCTGAGATGGGAAAGAACCTGTATGCCAATCCTATCAAGAGTACCATAAATGAAGGAAGACATGGTTTTACTCCTTTTTAACAGAAAGGATCCTGATATTTGTAATAAAACACAGCATTGTTTTATGAAACCCCAAATGATTTGTTTATCAAATGTCCTGGTTTCTACTCCTGTATACTTAGCAATCATGATAAAAGTTCTAAGTGATTCCACATGTTTCTAACCAGTCTCTATATAATTATTAAATAGTTTCTAGAGATGATGATTTTCTTTAAATTTGCAAGTGTGAGGGAAATCAGACATTAAAATCACACACCAAAAGAAAATTATTTCAGGTTAACATTTGATGAGCTGTTTGAATAAAATGAAGATGATGATATCACATGAAAACATAAGCACAGGTATTTGTTACTCTAGTTTAAACAACATAAATATTAAAAGTTATATTGTTTTCATAAGTGACCTGAAAAACTCTACCAGGGAGCTCCTACAACTGATAAACACCTTCAGCAAAGTGGCAGGATACCACATTAACTCAAAAAATCAGTAGCCCTACTATATACAAATGATGAATGTGCCGAGAAAGAAGTCAGAGAAACATCACCCTTTACAATAGCAACTAACAACATAAAATATCTTGGGGTAATGCTAACCAAAAATGTGAAAGACCTGTATAGTAAGAACTTTGAGTCATTAGAGAATAAAATTAAAGAAGATAAAGAAAATGGAAAGATCTCCCATGCTCTTGGACAGGTAGGATCAACATAGTAAAAACGGCAATCTTGCCAAAAGCCAGCTACAGATTCAATGCAATTCCCATCAAAATCCCAACAAAATTCTTCACAGACCTTGAACGAACAGTAGTCAACTTCATATGGAAAAACAAAAGACCCAGGATAGACAAAACAACCATGTACAATAAAGGACTTCTGGAGGCATCGCCATCCCTGACTTCAAGCTCTGTTATAAAGCCATAGTCCTGAAAACAGCTTGGTATTGGCACTAAAATAGACAGGTTGACCAACGGAATCGATTTTAAAACCCTGATATTAACCCACATACCTATGAACACCTGATTTTTGACATAGAAACTAAAGTTATACAATGGAAAAAAGAAAGCATCTTCAACAAATGGTGTTGGTATAACTGGGTTCAGACATGTAAAAGATTGCAGATAGATCTATTATCTATTGCCATGCACAAAACGTAAGTCCAAATGGATCAAAGACCTCAACATAAATTTAGCCACACTGAACCTCCTAGAAGAGAAGGGAGGTGGTACCCTCGAGCAAATTGGTACAGGAGACTTTCTGAACATAATACCAGTAGCACAAACATTGAGATTGACAATCAATAAATGGGACCTCCTGAAACTGAGAAGATTTTGTAAGGCAAAGGACAAAACACCATCCCACAGAATGGGAAAAGATGTTCACCATCCCACATCTGACAGAGGACTGATCAACAAAATATACAATGATAGCCTCCAAAACACCAAACAATGCAATTAAAAAGTGGAATGCAGAACTAAATAGAGAATTCTCAACAGAGGAGTCTAAAATGGCTGAAAGTGAGAAACTTCTTAGCATGCTTAGCCATCAGGGAAATGCAGCTCTAAACAACTCTGAGATACCATTTTACTGCTATCAGCATTGCTAAAATCAATCACACCAATGACAGTTTATGCTGGAGAGGATGTGGAGAAAGAGGAATATTCCTCCGTTGCTGGTGGGAGTGCAAACTTGTACAACTACTTTGGAAATCACTATGGTGGTTTTTCAGGAAAATGGGAATCATTCTACCTCAAGATCCAGTAATTCCTCTCTTGGGCATATGCCCAAAGAATACACATTCATACAATAAGGACATATGTTCAACTATGTTCATAGCAGCATTATTTGTAATAGCCAGAACCTGGAAGCAACCTAGATGCTCCTCAACTGAAGAATGGATAGAAAAAATTTACACAGTGGAGTACTAGTCAGCAGAAAAATAAACAATGGAATCTTGAAATTCACAGGCAAATGGATGGAACTAGAAGAAACCATCCTGAGTGAGGTAACCCAGTCACAAAAAGATAAACATGGTATGTACTCACTGATATATGATTTTTAGACATAGAGCAAAGGATTACCAGTCTAAAATCCACACTGCCAGAGGAGCTAGGAAACAAGGAGGACCCCAAGAGAAAACTGCATATTCCCTCGATGAAGGGGAGGGGGACAAGAACCCCTGAACAAAGTGGGAGCAGGGTTGGGTGGAAAGGAAGGAGATTGGAAGGGACGAAGGGGAAGGGGGAGGAGAACAAGAGGATTGAGACAAGGGAGGGATAGAGCAGGGCAAGAAAGGAGATGGCTTGATAGAGGGAGACAGCACAGGTATGGAGAGAGGTCTGGCACAGGGCAAATGTTAGGGGATCCTCAGGGATGACCCCAAATAAGAATCCAAGTGGTGGAGAAGATGCCATTGATGCCCTTCCCCTATAATGAGAATGATGTCTACTTTGGTTACCATTCCTAGAGCTTTCATTCAGTTGCTGTTCGTAGATGAAACAGGCACTCACAGCTAAGCACTGAACCATACTCCTGGAATCCAGTTGTGGAGAGGGAGGAGGGATGAGGAAAGGAGCCTATATAGTGCTGTAGAAACCCACAGAAACAGTTCACTTGACCTACTGAGAGCATGGAGACACTAGTCATAAAGATCGGGAAACAGCATTGAAAGGAACCAAGCCCTCTGGAAATGGGTGCCAGCTAGGAGGTCAAGACAGTCTATGGGACCTCTAACAGTGGAGCCAGTCTTTAACCCTAGAGCACAAATGGACTTTGGGAGCCCATTCCCTATGGAGGGATACTATTGCAGCCCAGATACAGCAAGGAGGGCCTAGGCCCTCTCCCAAATGATGTGACAGACTTTTAAGGTCCCTGGTGGATGTCCTCACTATCCCTGGGGAGGAGTAGGGGGTTGTGTTGGGGGTTGGTGGGGAACATGGGAGGGTGAGAGAATAGGGGTATGGATATGTAAATATGAGTAGTAATTAAAGAACTTAAATAAAAAAGAACCCCTAGATATCAGCCAACAGCTTTATAATTAAAAAAATATTACATTGTTTTCATATTTCCCCTTGAAAAGAAATTAGAATACCCTCTGTCTTCTAGAAAATACATTCAATTAGACTTATAAAACAATTAGGAATTTAATATTTGGAAATAATTTAAAATTTTTAAGAGGAAAATATTTTAAAAATATATTATCCTTTTCAAAAAGCTATCCAATACCAAGTAATCAGCGTGTATCATTATACAGAGCAATATATATATATGTATTGCATATACACATATATGTATAAATGTATTTTTTAATAAAAAGAGGCCAGAGGCCATCAATTTAATAGAGAGCAAGGGTAGATGGAGCATGGGAGGGACTGAATGAGGAAAGGGAAAAATGATGCAATTAATTAAAAATTTTAAAGGTAACATTAGACATGCAGTGTATATTTATTGGCTTAATCTTTATTATAATTGAGTATGAAGACTATATACCAGTGTCTTAACTGAGGAAACTTTTAGAATTCTGAAAATAGTTGATAAGTGATTATGGGCACATAATAAATATGATATCCTAGATTAGGTACCTGAAATTAAAAAATATTCTCTAAGCCTTTGCCAGTTTTATAATTTCATAGTTTTATTTTCTTACTATATACTTATCAGGACTATATTGTCTTTGAAATACACTAATATCACTTAACATAATCTTTTTCACTTTTTGATAATATATTGTTTTGTAACTCATATATGTTGCTGGAGTTTCTTTCCAGTCTGTTTTCTCAACTCCTTTGCCCCAAATAAACACACAGACACTATATTAATTATTAACCCATAACTACTATGTATCTCTACATGGTCTTATCTTACCAGAGAAGGATTTGGGCCTGTTACTCCTTCCCCTGCTACATGGCATCTGTCTGAGGCCTCTCTCTGTCCTCACTCCTTCTGCTCCGAGTGCCACCTATTCTTCCTGCCTGGCTATTGTCCAAACAGTGTTTTATTCATCAACCAATAGGAGAAACATATATACAGAACAACATCCCCAATCACATATATTATTTACTCAGAATTTATAAAAATACCAATAATCTCCAAGTAATCATAGATAAAATGGAAAATTATTTCACTCTGGTTCCTGCCATGATGTATTACTTCTGCAACTCAAATAAGGGCTCTGATACAGAGCTCTGTGAACCAGGAGCTCTTCCATCCTATATCTCAACCACCATCAAATCCACATCCCATTGCCTTAATGGCTTCTGGCATTCTAATTATTTTTCCTCATTTAAGATGAAAGTGAAATCTAATTCTTTTTGAGGCTTTTTTAATAATTTTATATGCCTCATCATTGAAAGTAGATTTATCATTGCTATACCTGTCATAAATGCCTTGGGTACCGACTTTATTATGAAATGAGTCATATCCCATCTCTCATATATGCTTAAAGATTCTACCATTGAAAACACTGAGATGAAACTATTGTGATTGTCAAGGAAAAATCTTAGATCTATTGGTTTATCTTTGTAATTACTTTGCAATTGCTGTTAATCAGTACTGTCTTACTGTTTAGTAACAAAATATTGGGCCTTCATGTCCCATAAGAACAGACACTTTTAGTGTAGGATGATTTTTAAAGATGGGAAGTTCAACCACAGATTCTTAAGAGATTTTACTGATAAACAAAATGTAATAAACTCACAGTGTTACCTTTGATAGAAATTTTACAGTTTGAAACAATGCAAATCTATTATAACATAATTTCTGTATGTTAGTACTGTAACATTTCTCTGTTCTGGAATATACTATGGGATATACGAATATCTTGAGGTGCAATCTGAAGGAATCCTTTCCATACTTCTTTGTTTTATTAGAATTGTGTCCTGTAGGGAAAGCTGTAGCCACGCCTGACCACGCCCTCACAAGCCCTCAGGTACTCCTGTAGCCAGCCCCTAAGAAGGCGTGGCTACAGCTTCCCCTACAGTGTCCTTTCTGCTGGGTGGTGGTGGCCCACGCCTTTAACCTCAGCCCTCAGGAGGTGGAGGCAGGTGAATCTCTGGGTTCAATGCCAGCATGGTTTATAGAGTGAGATCCAGGACAACCAGAGCTACACAGAGAAACCCTGACTTGAAAAACAGAAGAAGAAAGAAAAAATGGTGTCCTTGTGGTTGAATATTAAAGACTTTACCATTTGTTCCCCTATGGTCAGAGGTTGCATTTCGTTCCTGAAAAATTCTTGCATAACTTGGAAGCAAGTTTAAGTCCTTTTCCATATAGGATTCTCCAGAGAGGCCATGCGATCCACCAACCAAAAAGGAGAATCTTCGGTTCAGGCCCTCTGAAGTAGAATCTGATGTAATGTAACAGAATCACAGAAATGTCATTCCATCACCTTTGTTGTACCATATTAGCTTGGGAGAGAAAAAATCTTAGTTTTCTATTACACTCAGTAGTAGGAAATTATGCAAAGGAGTAGTTGGAAGTTATCTTACAGCTTGGCTACCAACATAGCACCATTTACCATCAGGAGTACCTTTCTGAATACAGTCATCTTTGAATAAAATTCTCATATCTATTATAGTATTTTGAGACTTGCTTTACAGTATAGTCTCTTTCAACATTCATGACAAACAGGCAAATAGCTAGCAAGGAAAGCATAGTTGTAACTATTTAATTTCCTTTCTCTTTTGGGTGATTTATTCTAGGATTGTGTATCCTTAATTTTTCTTTTGATAAACTGCAAGATTGACATTAAAAACTACCATTTTATTCATGTTCAGTATCAGCATGTCAGCCACAACTGAACTAAAGAAATAAGGATAGGGTGAGACATTTTAAAGAAAGGAGAGAAGGTCCTCATTCTAAGAGTGTAAAGCACCAAGGATGACTGGTGACAGTAATGCTCCCTAAGATGGGTTAGGATGTCCTAGAACTTCTTTGCCTAGAAGAAGAAAGGGGAAGAAATTAAACCAAAGCAAATTTTTGAATCCAGACAAAATTTAAAGGTTTGCTCTTGTTTTATAGTTCTGCATTTAATTAACAGTGACCAGATAAAAACATATCTTGCTCTTTGGCATTTCATCTTTTAGCAGTATTCTGTTGAGTATGAAATTTAAAAAAAAATAGAAAGGAGAAATTTAAGACAGTTCAAAAACTTTTCATAACTTGTAGAAGGGTAAAGAATTTAAACTTTGTAAATAAAGAACAATTTCCAGTTAATATTCATTATGATAACTGTAAAAGAAAAAAAATCATTGTCCAATATGTTTACAGGGCCAGAATTCTGATTAAGATGCTATAATTCTATTTAAAATGCATAAAATAAAATTGTTGGTCCCAGTTTTTCTTCCAGTATCTTATTTATTAGATAACCATCGAATAGAAAATAAGAATATTTCTTGCCGGTTAGTGGTGGCACACGCCTTTAATTCCAGCACTCAGGAAGCAGAAGCAGGCAGATCTCTGTGAGTTTGAGACCAGTCTGGTCTACATGAGCTAGTTGCAGGACAGCCTCTAAAGCCACAGAGAAACCCTGTCTATATCTTACTAGTTCTTAAACCACAATATTACACCATATGTGGTGTGATGCCACACACATCCTCTTCAGAAAATATGGGACCATCTTTTATTGAGTGATAGAAGCTCAAAGAGTCTGGGATATAATACCCAATCTTTCTTAGACATGGCTTAATAATAACTTTTAGAAATACTAGAGGCATTTTTGATAATTAATCTAAGTAAGATGTGGGTAGGTGCATGAATTTTAAAACATATTAAATAAAACAATAATATAAACTAACAAGATTTCACTCTCATTATTTAGAAAATTAGCAATACTTCTGCAAGAATTATACATTGAAACTTATGCAGCATTTTATGAAACTTTTACTTTCTCTCTAAGAAAAATAATGAGGTAATAATTACTGTATCTGAATTAGAGCCTCAGCTAATTGTAAAAGTTATTATTACAAAAATAATATGATTTTGTAAATATTCTGCATAACTTTTATATTTTCATTATAAAATCCTGGACTTTCTCCAAGGAAAGAAGAGTTCATGTCACAGTGTCAAAACACTGGACTGACCAAGACACGGTAAGGGTAACAATTAAATTTAACAGTAAAGGTCAATTTGAAAGTAGTAATTTTCAGGTCTTGAAACTTGGGCCCAACATATAAGAAGGGCTATATTACAGACATTTTTACTCAGGGAAAAACTTTATCTTGAAACTACTAAGACAAAGAGAGTTAATAATTCATACATGCAGAAACAGGGCAAAAAAAGCATGCACCTGAGTTCTTCTTCAACAGACTGGATTGTGCCACCACTAAAATTTTATGTTAAAGCTCAAACTTCATGGGAGTTGAGGCTCTTAGAAGGTAATTAGGGTTATAGAGGTATGAGTGGGTAGGGCAGGCATTTCCTGGGCACAGGTGGGAGTGGAGTGACACAGGGTTCAGAGCTGCAGGATATTCAGAATCCCCAAAGGTCATGAATGTTAATGGTGCAGACACTTAGAGTGAGTGAAGAGAGGGAACACTTTATTAAGAATTTTGCAGCACAGTAAAAAGTTAAACCAAGGGTAACTCTCATGGTACAAAGATTTACTAAAGAGAGAGTAAATATTTGACAAATTAGAGGACCCTGCAGTTTATGCACACTCTCCTTGTCCACAGAGAGGGACATATTAGTGTAACAAAGTCAGGTATGTTTGAAGCATTGCCGTGCTAATCTCTGACTGTTGTTTTGCTCATTTTGAACTTGATTATGAGCCAGCCATCAGGTACTAGCAGGTGTTGCTGTCTTTGACTGCAGATGTCCTAAAAAATGTGGATTAAATTTAAATTAAGTCCTGTTTGATCTCACAGCTATTCTGGAAAAAGCTGAAGTGTTCATGGTCATTCCTCTGTCTATAGGGTAATTTGGATGGATAGATACAGGCTCACCAGAAGCCAGACTTATAATTTAGTTTATTGCAATTAGCTACATTAGAAGCTGTGTATTAAAATCATAAATATGTAAGAAGCAATAGTGCTTACTATGTATTTCTCAAAAGGGAAGTATCTCACTGCAACTAGCCATCCTGCCCACCTTTTGCCTGTGTCTTGCTTCTTAGAGCCTGTTTTTCTCTTACCAGGAGCACTCTTCTATCTCCTAGCCAGCTGCAAGCGTCTTTGTCTTTTACCATTAGTGTTGCTGGCTTCCTGTTCCAATTCTTACACTCCTTTTAACCTTGCTATCCTTTCCCACTCCAGTGTCTACAGCAACTTGTAGTTCTCACCATGGCCCAATTTCTTCCCAGTCTAAAGTGAGTCAAACCCTGACTCAACAGTCAGTTATTACAAGTCACTCTAAATCCATATTTATATCAATGCTAGAACTAAATCATGATAATATTTGTGAAGTAGGACAAATATTGACCTCAATAAAATGATGAGTGGTATAATGTGGATAGTAACAAGAGCTAATAAATTAAAATAGCAAAATTTAAGCCATGAAAAGATTCCTAAGCAGTTGTAGTTGTAGTTGATTCCTAAGCAAATAGTACATTAAGAAAATCAAGTATATTTGGGTTTATTTATAATTGTACAGGAATAGAACAAAAGGTGATAAAACTCTGAAGGAACAAGATGACAGACAAATTCAATTATTTTAATAATTACATTAATTGTGAGTGAAATTAGCTGTTAGATTGATTCTTTGAAAATAAAAACAAATTATTTACAATATACATACTCTCCTGTACCAGAACCATAGCTTAAAAACAAAGACATGGGTAAAGCCTGAGGGATACAAAATGAGCAAGCCAGGAAGCCATGAGAGGGCTGGCATGGCCATGTAATTATTTGACAAGTAAATCTCAACATAGTGAATAAGAATACTTAAAACAAGACATTCAATAATTTGGAAAGGATTCTAAATAATTGTACACATTACAATAGAACTTCAATTTCATATACTAAAAAATTGTACTGGGATATACTACTATATAATTATATTTGCCTGTTTTACTATCCATATATCAAAGGCTGGTAGAACATGTAGATATAAAATTGTCAATTTTTTTAGAAATATGAACTACTCCACTAAGCATATTCAACCGGCTCATATTTATAGATCATTATAACATCTACATGGAATGTTCAATGAAGTGGATAATTTATTAATTAAACAACTTCTAAGATTGGAATGAAGAAAAATTACTCTTCCTAGATACCAATGCTATGCTTGAGGTTCTTGAAAGTTAAGAAATAAAAGGAAGTAAAGCATATGACTTGGAGATAAAAAGGAAAACTACATTTTTTTCATGAGTCATGGTTTTATAGAAAACCTATGGAATCTGTAGGAAAATCAAATAATTTAAGAATGTATGAAATCAGTGATTATTTCTACACATAGATGTCCCTTGCTCTTTGTAGGAGACTGATTTCCATGGGTCCCACATATACCAAAGTCTGTGAATATTCAAATTCTTCATAGAGAATGACAATAATTGTATAAAATCTCTAGATGTCTTCTTGCATACTTCAATGAGTATTTATTTATGATACCGAGTGCATTATGTACTATTAGTTGCTAGTAGTAGTCTTTAAAGAATAGTGACCAAAAAGGAATTCTATACATGTTCAGCTCAAACACATTTTTTCTCATATATTTTTAGTCTATGACTACTTAAGTCTACATATTCAATGAATACAAAAATCAGGTGTATTGGCTACTTTGAATTTTCAGTGTAAAAACCTACTTCTAATGACATCCAAATGGAAATAAATTTAATAAAATGTATGTAACAACAAAATGAGACTTCCAAAATATTTTTAGAAAGTTAAATAAAAATATTCCACATTATTCTTTGTTCCCATTTATGGATGGGCAGAATAGATATTACTTTGATGTATATTATTTCCAAAATTCTCCATGAATGAAAGCATTTCTAATAAAACTCCCAACATGGTTTTGTTTTGTTCTGTTTTGTAGGAAATCAAACACATATTTTAGAGTTTGTATTGATAAGAAAAAAAGGTTATACTATCTCACCTTAATGCCTTCTATAAAGCCAAATTAATCAAAGTAGTGTAGTTTTGAATAATGATAAATAAACACATCAATGATATAGAACACAGAGTACAGAAATAGGCTTCTAGGGTTACATATCTAGATTAGTTGACAGCAGCACAATTTACTGGAGAAAAATAGTCTTTTGGGGGCAGGGAAGATGGTTGAGTATGTAAATATTTGATGAATAAATATTAGAACCTAGTTTGGATTCCCCAAACCATTTATAAATGCCAGTGTGGTGGCCTACATCTGTAACCAAGGCACTGTCAATACAGATATTAGGAAATCCTAGGAGCTCACTATCCAGCTAGCCCAGCCCAAACAGTGAACGTCAGGTTCAAGCAAAGACACTGCCTCAAAAAAACAAAAACAAAGATAAGTTGGAGAAAAAAAGAGAAGGCTATCATGACCTCCACCTCTGATCTCCACATGTATATGTGAGCACACCCATACTTACACATACACAAAAATATATCATCCAGCCCCCAACACACAAAGCTATTTATTCCTTTAGATATATTCTACTGAAACAACTGGATATCTATATTTAAAATCCTAAAGCAATAACGCTTATTATACACAAAAATAAAACTTACTATAGATCTAATTAAAAACTACAATATTCATTAAGAGGAAATCAAAATAAATTTGGAAAGTATAAAGACTTTCAAAACCAAAACAAAAGATCCAGCTATTAAAACATTAGACTTTAATAAAAGTAAAAACTTCTGTTGTTCCAAAAATATTAAGAAATGAAAATGCAAGACACAGAAAACCTGATATCCCAGTTATATAAAGAATTCTTGTAAGTCAATAAAAAATACATAACTTAAAATGGCAAAAAACTTGAGTTTACAGTTCACAGAATAGTATATAATTGGCCATTATCTTTATGAAAAATCATCACTATTATTGTGTATCATAGAAAAACTTTATACCACAATGAGGTTGTACTACAAGCACAGGTCAGCTATATTGGACTAAAACTTAAATGGCTGGCAATATCAAATGTTGGACACATCAAATAACTGATTCTATTACATACTACTGGTGATAATGCAAAACCATTATCAAATGACTTAGCAATTGCCCTAGTTGATTTTAGAACACTAGTGAAGGTGTATGTCTGTCTGCTTGATGTCTGGACAGTGCTACCTGTAATAGCGCCAAGTTTTGAGACAGCAAATATCCATTGACTGGTGAATGTAAACAACTTTTGATCCATTCATGGAATGCATTTTACTTAGTCATAAAGACTTAAAGAACTAATGACACCTTCAGCAGTGTGAATGGTCTTCTGGTGTTCAAAGCAGTTATTGAAAAGAAAATTTATATTCATGAGTATATTATATGAAAATTGTAACATAATACTAATCTTTTTTTATTTTGGTTTTTCAAGACAGGGTTTCTCTGTGTAGCTTTGGAGCCTATCCTGGCACTCACTCTGGAGACCAGACTGGTCTCGAACTCACAGAGATCTGCCTGCCTCTGCCTCCCGAGTGCTAGGATTAAAGGCATGTGCCACAAACGCCCGGCAATACTAATCTTTAATAATAGAAAAAAAGATTCTTGTTTCATTAATACTCAGGATTTTTAAAAATGATTTCAAAGGGTCAGGATCTATGTCTTACTTGAAGTACAGATTTATGGAATACTATGTGTTTTTTTCCAGACTCATGAAAATTTGCACTTAAAATGTTTGCAAGTCAGAGACTAAGGGTGTAACCAGTGGTGCATAAAGCAATCAGGAGAGAGATAGTCCTGGGTCATAATGCATGATGTGTCTCCACTTTTTCCAGTGGAGAGCTTCTGTGTGTGCATGTGTTCATACGTGTGTGTGTGTGTGTGTGTGTGTGTGTGTGTGTGTGTGTGTGAGAGAGAGAGAGAGAGGGGGGGGAGTGTGTGTGTTGGATAGAACTTTGAGGAAATTAATAATGTAGTTTCTGTTTTATAAATACTTTTTTGTTTCATAACAGGTGATAGTCTAAGTCTTACAATCTCATGTAACCTGACAGATTTCTTGCTTGAGAAAAATTCTCAGATTATTCTTATAAATTTGTCTTTATTTTAAGATGCCATCAAAGCAGCGGTTTCTAGAAGCCCTGAGATCTAACTTTAAGCAAATACCCATTTTAAAGTCAGAGCCTAACCAGAGCTCCTTAGCAAATTGAAAAGGACTCTGCATTTGAAACACTTTCTTTACCCTGTTCTGGGAGTCATGTTCACGGTTGTTGTAATTATTCTTGGGAGTTGTAGTGAAATTAACTCTATCAATTGAAGTTATATGTTTTGGAAAAAAAAAACAAACAAATGTTCCTAGAAGACAAACAGCATGGCTTTAGGACTTCTCTCTAATTCTCAGGAGCACTTCTCATGCTTGCATGGTCTTGTATTCATATTCAGGATGGAACACCCATGTATGCGGTAGCAGCATTTGCCAAGAAGTTAATGCTCACACCATGAACAATGAGTTCTCTCAGTCTGAGAGTATCTAGGCCAGTTCATCTCCATCTGTTATCTCACGTACATACATCCCAAACAATGGTCCTTCAGATGAGTGCAGGGCTTTTAGTTATTTTGATAGTAGTCAGTTTTAAGAAAGTAAATAGCTTTGGGGAATACTGAATGCATTTATTGGCTGCTTACTATGTATTCGTTATTCCTGAGTTAAATATTTAATAGAATATGAATAGTGCTCATTAGAGAAATGTATTCAGTGATTTCAACTCTTTAAAACTTCCTGAGCTGACAATGTTTTCAGATAATGATACAATATAACAGATACAAGGAGTCTCAGGGACACAATAATGATTTGTATTACTGACAGAGGGCAGAAAATGGACAGAGGGCTTTTTTCTATTAGTGACTATAACATTATTACGGGTTATTCACTAGTTTCTATATGTAAATTTGGGACATGGTGGAGAGGTGTACCTTCTCTGATTAGATGTGGCCACTATTCTATGGCATATTTGATGATAATAGTGACAGATTCTGGATATTATCCCTCAGGTCCAGGATAGAACACAGTCAGTGTGAGCAACCATACCCAGAGGTACTGGAGACTGGAGTAGAAAGCAGTTTGACAATAAGCCAGAGCAAAATTTTTTTTTGATATGCTATGTAGTCACTATATTCCCTGTTGCTTAAGATAGCTCTTTTGCTTAGTAGAATCTGTGACCATAACTTGAAGATAACACAATTCTAACTTCAACAGGTGTGTTTTCTTTCTTATTCTCTGTGGTAGAGGACTAAGAGTTGCATGTGAGCTTTTTGTTTTGTTTTGTTTTTTGTTGTTGTTGGGGTTTTTGTTTGTTTGTTTGGTTGGTTGGTTGGTTGGTTGGTTGGTTGGTTGGTTGAGATAGGGTATCTCTTTGTAACAACCTTGGCTGCCTGGAACTTACTCTGTAGACCAGCGTGGCCTCAAACTCAGAGATCCACCTGCCTCTGTCTCCTCAGTGCTGGGATTAAAGGTGTGCATTATCACTACCCGGTGCATGTGTTTTATTGTATATGCTCTTGACATTCTATAATGGGTCTGTCACTGCTTTCCTCATTATATAATTATATGACTACTATGATTCACAATCACTTTATGCATGCTTAGGGTCTACTGCAGAGAACAATATCTCCTATAATTTTAAAGTTTATTCTTAATCAGTGTATTAGTAATGTTAGTGAATAGTTTGCTATGAGTTTTAATAACATTTTGTTATATTAATCAATACACATTTGAGAAGTTTTGGATTTTTAGTTTGCATCTTCAATGGTCTGACTGATACCATTTTGATACTTATCTTATTTCCCTTTCAGCTAATTGCTATAACTGGGTACTTTTCAAACTGGGTAATAAAAATAGGGGCATATGCTACAGTTTTTCCCCTCATTCATGTGGAAACTATGTGGATAACTTCAGAATAGCTGAAATATAAGGAGTATCAAACATGGTTCTTCATAATTCAGCCCTGGGCTATCATTATGTCCTCTTCAAGCATAGGCATTGTTTCAGCTACCATACTGGGTACTGATGAGACAGTTTTCTTAGAAGTGCATAGTTTGTTAAAGAGGATGAAAACCACATCTTATATCCATATAAGACTCCTAGTCATTTTAGAATGGAAGTAGAAGCAGACACCCACAACTGATCATTGAACTGAACTGGAATCCTGTTGCAGGGAAGAATGAGTGATGAGCAAAAGGGTCCAGACCAGGCTGGTGAAACCCACAGAAACAGCTGACCTGAACAACGGGGAGCTCTTGGTCCCCAGACTGATAGCTGAGATACCAGCATGGGACTGATCCAGACCCCAGAAATGTGGGTTTCAGTGAGGAGACCTCGAAAATCTGCAGGACCTCCTGTGGTAGTTCAGTGCTTGTCCCTAGCATAGGTGTGGATTTGGGGAGCCCATTCCACATAGAGGGATGCTCCCTGAGCCAAGACACATAGGGGTGGGCCTGGGCTCTATCCCAGGGGATATGATAGACTCTGGTGACCCCCTATGGAGGGCCTCACCCTTCCTGAGGAGCAGAGGGGATATGTGATAGATAGGGTTTTGGTTGGGGAAGGGGTTGGTGAAGGAGGAGGGGAGGGAGAGGGAAGTGGGATTGAAATGTGGACCAGTCTTGTTTCTAATCAAATAAAAAAAAACATGAAAAAAGGAAAAAAATATTATCCCCCTCTTGCTCACTTAGCATAAAGAATAACGTAGGCATCAATAGAAATGCAATTATTACTGCACAGTTGTCCAACTGTGCCTGCCTTTCATTCTCTATTGTTCAACCTCACCAATTTTAATATATTTTGTATAATTTTATTGCATGTTTCTATTATTGTCTGACTAATACTGCCGTAATATTAGCCTCATTGGCCTTCCTGATGACACACAGTGGGATTTTGTGTGTGTGTGTGTTGTTTTCTTGGATTTTGAAGTCACAGTCATTGGAACAGGGCAGGAAGATTTGTTGGAAGAGTTCTGTCTTTTAGGTTGAGAGCATGTCTGTCCAAGCTAACAAGGTCTTGGTGTTCCTTTGTGCTCTCTCAGAGTCAGTGGCAGAGAATTTTTTTTTTTTTACTCACATCAGTATTCTTACTCTTTAATGTTGAATAAAACCTCTCTTTAGAAGACAATATGGCCAAGGTTCTAGCTTCCGCTGACTTTCTCACATATGGTGACATCACTTCTACAGTAGAGTCATCTCCCTGGGCCTTAATATGAAACTCAAATAACTATAAAAGTCAAAACCTCCTCTTCTCACAAAATATTATTCATTGTCTTTTTCTTTTTTGTGTAATGTGTGTTCTTTGACCCCTGGAGAATTTTTGTTTGTTTGCAAGCTAATCATACTTTGGCAAAGATGTTTGTTGTAATATAATCCAACATTTTTGAGCACAAATGTGAGAGTATTTAGTGTTTTAGCTAGCTACATCAGGCCAACAATTCATCATGGTTTATTCTGCTGGCATATTTCTGTTTTCAATATTTTGGAACATGAAGTGAAATGGACCTATATAAATTACTTAATGGTTCCTCAATAAATGAAAATTAAATGATATCCCTCATACATTATTCAAACATATTCTGAAATTCCTTCCTTTGCTAAGATAAATTTCCATATTTCTTTGTCTCCCTACAGCTCTTTTCGTGAAATATTGACTTTACAGAGGACATATTTACTCTTGACCACTATTGCACCTTTTCCCCTTTGTCTTTACATACATATACAATGTTATTATTATCAGTATGCTCATATAACCTAAATAATTTTAGTACTTTAAATGCAAATGATTACATCAGCATATTATTTGTTGCTTTATGTTTGGAATTGTATTTTCAAAACTGTTTTATCATTTAAAAGGATTTTTGCAAATATAATATTCATATTATTATATAAATTCTATGCAAAAATCTGAGTACTACAATTACTTCTACTTTTATATTTTAAGAAAATTTTAAAACCTCAGATCTATATTTTGAGATGCATAGTGTATCTAAAAATGATCTCCAAATTTAGATAGTGGATATATATCTAGGTCGGCTAATCTAAAAATTTCAAACTGGAACATGTATAAAAATAAGTCTAGAACATAAAAATGTAAGAAAATATCCTTTGCATTCTCACAAGAAATAGAAGAAAATGCATGCTCTACAAACAGGAAAAAAAATGTTGGGAATTCTTTCTCTGTTCAACCAGCAGATGTCATGTTTGGGTGTCAGAACTCAAAAGTGTATTCCTGCTATGATTATGTGTGACTTACAAATAAGAGAGAATAAATATAGAGTATCAGCGAAGACGTTTCATGAGTGTTTTTAAAAACTGTAGAATGTCTATAACCGTGACAGTATTTATTACCAACAAATGCTATTTCATACCATGTAAATCTTATCTCCTCTTTAATTCTAGATAGTATAATTATTCAATTAACAGTGAAGCATTATCAAACTTATTTTTAACTTTTGAATCAGAATCAAGATATTACTATGTCTGATTATTTTCCCATATCATTTTCACATGCCATTGATATGTCTGTTCTAGCTCAGAATTCCTTCATCTGCCATATGAGCTATTTCAGTTCATCTCAAAAATGTTGTGACATACTGCTCCAGGAAAGTTATTGCCGAGTCTGTTTATTCACAGAATGATTTTACGTTTAGTTAGCTGGTTACAAACTAACATCAGTTTACTGATACTATAACAGTTGTCATAAATTGGGCAGATTAAAACAATAAAATCTGTTCTCATTGAATTCTAGGGTCAGATGTCCAAAATGTATCTATTAAACAGAAGTGAAGGCCAACACTAAGACAAAATTAATTCTAGATTTCACAGGACAATTCAAAAACCCTGCATACACTATTGATGCTAGGATTTTGATAAATGTTACCAGAATTCAGATATTTAGTACACCTTCTCTAATTTTACTAACAAACTGGAGAACATTGCATTCCTCTTATGTGTCAGCACTAAGGAAGCTCTTCTAGGTAATGAGTATTTTGCCTCGTGTTTCTAGTTTCATTTATTTGTTGTGGGGCTAGAGTTTGATAAAAAGTACTCTGTATTTATTCATCCAAGTTTCAAAGCTTTAAATCATAACTTTTAGACCTACTGACCACAGGGAGCACAAACACAAGTTTCCTTTTTATCAGTTCCCTCCCGCCCTGGGAGTTGGTCATGAATCTTTCACCACACTTCTTCAATGATACTTCATTTTTTAAATTTTCTTTCTCTTCTGTACTTGCTCTCTCAAGTTTGATGGCTCTTATCTTCTCATTGTTTTTAGCCTTTGATTGTATTAGTTCTCAGAACTTAATCTTCCTTTTCTCAGTGTTTGAAATCTCTTCAGTAATCCCAGAACTCTAATTTAAGTGAGTATGCCTTTGCTCCAAGACCATACCTCCAATCCTTAATGCTCTCTTATTCCAGCCTACTTAAATCCCACTACATACTTCAAATATCCAATTTATCACTCAAATTGTTTCAAAACATGTCTTCCTGAATGTCTCTCCAAAAGCTCAATCTTTCAATATCCCTCTGTTACAGCTGGTAGAAATTTCATTCTCAGAACGGCTTAGACTATAACCTTGACTTTGTCCTTGATTCTCTTTTTCTCATACTGCTAGTCAAGTCACTCTTCATGCATCTATTCACAAAATCAAGCAGGAAATGGATTTGACTTTAATAATATGGCTTTCAAGTAGGAGAATTCCTTATGGAAGATGGAACATAAAGTGATAAAACCAAGAGAACTTTGTTGAAGGTCTGATATGTCTGTAGTTACATTGAGTCACTTTCTGCTTCCAGGAAAGGCCTATGCGCCAGAATTCTATTATGACACCTACAACCCTGTGTGGCAGAACCGACACAGAGTGTATTCCTATAGTCTACAGTGGACACAAATGAATCCTGATGCAGTGGATCGGATTGTCGCATACCGGTTGGGTATTCGGCAGGTAAGAAATTTAATATCTGTTTCAAATTTTTTTGTTTTCTTGTAATTTCTTGTTGAGAGTTTGTTGCTGTAATTTTTATTCATGTTTTCAATGTATTAAAGAATTATTTTTAATTTCTAAGTTTCATTTTATGACAATATTGTTTTATAGAAACCACTCAGAATTACCAATCTTTTTAATTAATCTATGCATTTTTCTATTATTTCAGTAAACCTATTAAAGTAATTAACTCTAAGCTTGTTGAAAGTTATATATTTCTAGATGTGTCCAAGAAATTATATTGCACAATGCCACAAAAGGAATTTAGGATGTTCTTGTTATTCTTGACTGCATGAATTCATTGCCCTTTGTCCTAAAAGGCTAGATGTGTTACATATTTTCACTTTAAGGTTCAAGTTATATACAGAATGTTTTAAAAGTTAGTATGTCTGAAGAATATAAATAATATAGAAAATTGAAAAGTGATAAATTATTCTAATTTACCTGCTATTATGAATGTGTGAAATGATTTATATATTCTTTACACTAACACTATGAAATTCAATGCTTGTTGATATAACTGATAATTTTGAAATTATCTGTAGATCTTCAATGTTTCATGTTAGAGACATATTTTCTATGTTAATGTTTCTATATGGCAAATTATTTTGAAACAAAACTTTGAATCACAAATAGATTTTTAGTAAATGCTCCAATTCCTTAACTAAAACACAGAATGAGAATCTGAGTTGGGACAATAACAGGAGAAATTTGCTTGGAGATCAATTGCTAATCCCTGTCTTTGTTAAGGTTTCTTCGATTGCTGTGAAGAGATACCATACATATGGCGCCTTTTTAATTATAAATTTTATTTAATCTAGAAACAATCTTACTTTACATATAAATCCCAGTCCCTTCTTCCTCCCATCCACCCATGCGCCCCACCAATCCCCCATCCCATTCCCCAGCCACTCCCCAAGGAGGATGAGGCCTTTCAGGAGGGATCATAAAAATCTGTCAAGTCATTTTGGGCAGGGCCTATGCCCTCCCCTGTGTATCTAGGCTAAGAGAGTATCCCTCCATGGGAAATGGGCTCCCAAAGTCCATTAATGCACTAGGGATACATCCTGGTGCCACTGCCAGAGGCCCCATAGACTGCCCAGTGCTCCTGGCTGACACCCACATTGAGGAGGCCTGGTTTGGTTCTATGTTGCTTCCCCAGCTGTCAGACTGGGGTCCATGAGTTCCCACTTGCTCAGATCAGCTGTTTCTGTGGGTTTTCCCCAGTGTGGCATTGACCCTTTTGTTTGTCACTCCTTCCTCTCTGAAACTGGATTCCAGGAGTTTGGCTCAGTGCTTAGCTGTGGATCTCTGCTTCTGTTTCCATCAGCAACACTTACAAGGAAACATTTAAGTAGGGTAGCTCACTTACAGTTCCAGAGATTCTGTCCACTGAGGGTGTTACGTCTTTTAGACAACAGGAAGTCAACTGACAGTCACCCTAAGGGAAGATTGAGCAAAGATAGCTCAAAGCGCACTCCCACAGTGACACACTTCCTCCAAGGCTATACCGCCTCAATGCCACTCCCTTTGGGGGCCATTTTTCTTCAAACAACCACAATCCCCATCAATCTATCCAAATGTTACCATAAAACTATTCGTTTTATGTTGTTCACATCATTTATAAGAAAATATCTAGTAATGCAAGGTTCAAGGTAAGATTCATTATACATTAAATATTCTTATACCAGACTTTTTCTTTTGGCCCACCAATCAACTTCCAAATCATGACATGGAGACTTATTATTAATTTTGAATGCTTGGCCTTAGCTTAGCTCCTTTGTGGCTACTCTTTTAACTTCAATTAACCTGTTCCTTTTTATGTACCTTTTGCCTCAGAGCTTTTTACTTTTCTTTCCTTTTTATATATCTTACTTTCACTGCTTTATATGTCTGACTGACTGGGGTCAGCTGCCTGGCTTCTTGCCTTTGGCCATGTCCCTCTCTTTCTCCCTCTCCTCTTCTTCTTTCATTCTTCCTCTCAATTGTCAATTCATACTCCTTCTTATTCTCTCTGCCTGTCAGCCCCACCTACCCCTCTCTACCTAACTAGTGACTGTTCAGTTTTTTACTAGATCAATCAGTTGCCTTAGGAAGGAAAGGAGAAACAGGAGCAACATATCTTTACATAATTAAACACAGGTCCTCACATCATTAAACAAATGCAGCATAAACAGATGTAATGAACCTTTATGTAGTTAAGATAATATTTTACATCATAGAGTCATCATTATTGTTTTTAATCTCAGAAATGTAAAATTATACAAATATAGGGGCATGTGATCAACACAGCATTCTTATCCAAGTACTTGAGTTCAGTGATCAGCTGACCCCCAGACCATTCAGAATCTGTCTATTTCTGTATCATCACGTTTACACGGGTACCTGGGTATTCCCCCGTCCATTTCAAAATAGTGCTCTGGTCCTTCCTATTGTGTATTTTTTCCTTTGTGATGCTGATAAACAAAAAACATTTCAGACTAGCACATCTTTTTCTCCTAGCCGACAGAGTCACCATTTTTATAGCCTTGCTTTCTAAACAATTACATTCATGTATTTGTTACATATGTTAAGTAATGCTCACACATGAGAATGTATGCAGAGGTCAGAGACAGCTTGCATTTTGACAAATCGAGATCAAACTCAAGTTATTAGTCTTTGAGACAAGCACCTTTGCCTCCTAAACTACCTCACTGGCCCCCTTCTGTATTCTTAACATAGTTCATATTTAAAAGTATTTTCTATTTGGAGCATCTTAAAGCTTTCTTGTTTTTCACACCTCATTCTCCTTTTGTTTCAAGTCCTCACACAGTTTAATTGTTTTTCTCTCACACAGTTTAATTGTTCTTCTTAATGTCTTATTATACATATACACTCATATACATATGTGTACATTTAAACTTACAGACCTAAAACAAATTGTTATTTGCATCCTTCCCTGCTTTATTACAAAGATCCATTGTTTAGCGGGGTTGTTGTTTTAATATGTGTGGGTCTTGCCTGCATGTGTGTCTGTGTACCATTCCTGTACCTGGTGCCCATAGAGGCCAAAAGAGGGTGTCATATCCTCTGGAACTGAGCTATTGAAGGTTATGAGGTATGATGTGGCTTCCTAAGAATCTAATCCAGGTCCTAACCACTGAGTCTTCTCTCCATCCCCATAAACCTATTTCCAATGTTAAAGTCAGAAGTTTATCTTCAGTTTCTTACTTCTTTATATTTTCTTAGAGCAATTAGGTAAATCCCCATTACAATGGGGGGCTTCCTTCTTAAGTATTTAGGATTTACACAGTATTTGTGTGTTCTTTTCTCTCTTCTCAAAACTTGTGTTGCCCTAATGTTCCTGCTATCATGTAGGGAGCCGTCCCTGCATTCTCCATTACAAGATGGCGCCTGCATCCGGCAGGCACCGAATGTAAACAAGATTATTGCGCAGGCGCTGGGTAATTTTCCATTCCTTGATCTCTGCCTATTCCGTGGCGTCATATGGCCGGATGAGCTACAGCCAATCATAGGGTGACACGTCCCAGGCGGCGGCTGCCAGCCTTTATTAGGGGACGGGATTCTTGGCTCAGGGTCTCCGCTCTGGGAAGCTTATGCTCTCCACTCTCAAGATGCATTAAAGCTTGTCTGCAGAAGGATAGTGTCCTGCGTATGTTCTTGCTGGCGAGAAATACAGAGCGCGCGGGACACTATCATGCAAGTCAGAGTCCTTTTCTATAAATAAAAGTCAGAAAGAAAGCTAGTTACCAACAAATGTTTTCCTATCTTCAGATAAAGAAGAGGTTTAGGGTCATTTTCTTCATACTCATTGGAGGAGCCTGTTCTGCAGCAGGGTTGTTTTTTGTTGTTTTGTTTTGTTTTGTTTTGTTTTGTTTTTGCTGGAATTGCTATGTAACTTTCCCAGTGACATTGTCTCCCTTTAAAATTTGCTTTTCTGAAATGAATGTATCCACAGAACCCATGCTGATAGGCTTCTTATTCACAGTTCTGTTACAACCAACCAGCATAAAGAGACATACATTTTCCTATAACTTCCCTGCTCCTTTTCAGCAAGTTCATTAAATAGTGTTCTATGCTGCTTCTTTCCAAGATCACTCATATATGATATAGGTATATAAATTTCCCTTTAGTACACCCTTGAAAATAATGAATTCTAGACACCTCTAGCTTCCAAGTCTAGACAGCCTAGCCTCATCATTTTTAGTTACATAACCCTGAGCATGTTTCCGAACTTATCCAAGTCTGAGTTCCTGTCAGTAAATTGAACATAACAATATCTTCCAGTGAGATGGACCAGGGCTCCTCTTATCCACAGTTCAAGTGCTTTTCCTCAGAGCACTCCTGGCAAGTCTTTGTAGGCGTCCTTGTACTAATTGGCAAGATGGTATTTTTTTTTTCCACAGCTTACTGTAGCTCACATTTTTGTGTGGTATTTTACTAGGCATGTATATACCCCACGCCTCAGTGTGATTCCCAGCCACACTTTGGAAATAAACTAATGTGCAGACATTTTCTCATCATGCCTTTCTTATTTTTATTTCCACCCCATTATGCCCCATGAGATCCATTTTGCTGGCTCACATTTGTCTCATCCACTTTGCTCCTGATAAAGCAATCTTGAACAGCACAGTCTGCACTACTAATGCACAAGGCAGTACTGCTGCAGCGCATCATATTTCTATCAAGTGGCGTCCAAACAACAAATCATTTTCCCTACACTGGTTTGAATTTGTTGCCTTATGATACCATTATTACTGGAATTTTCTTCATTTTTATAAATAAAATTGTTTTGTTTGTTTGTGTTTTTTGCCTGGGGCAGGGGTGTTTGTTTTTTGAGACAGAGTCTCTCTATGTAGCCCTGGCTGTTCTGAAACTGACAATATAGACCAGACGGGCCTAGAACTCACAGAGATCCACCTGCCTCTGTCTCCTAGGGCTGAGATTAGAAGTATGGGCCACCACTCATGGCCTATAAATAAACTTTCTATTCCTGGTCTGATTGCTGTGATACTTTGTCTTAACTGATAACTTTACTCAACTATTACATTTTGTGGTGGAAGAGACACAGTGTTTCTTTTGAGATTGTCTCAATGCAGGATCATATTCATATGGTCTCAGCCAGTGTGGACAGGTGGTGCTTGTCAGCACAAGAATATGTACATATGTTTCTTTTCTCACTGCACTGTTCATTACCTCCCCCTCATGAGTAGCCTAACCCAGAACACCCTCAACAAGCAATGTTGCTCTTGAAACCCCACTTATCCACAGAATTCTAACATAGCACAAAGCATTTCATAGCCAATGAGATTAATACAGTACTTTTCTCCACATCTTTTCAATTATAGAGAAAATTATTGCTATAAATATGGTGTTTGTTTCCATATTATCTCATAAATGTAAGTTTATTTTCTAGTTCATATGAAATAGCATGCTGATATTTTCTTAGGACAAAATGCCATTCTTTGGAAATTTTTACTCTCTTTTTGTTATTGTTGTTTCTTGAGATGGGGTTTCTCTGTGTAGCTTTGGAGCCTGTCCTGGAATTCACTCTGTAGATCAGGCTGGCCTCAAATACACAGAAATCCGCCTGCCTCTGCCTCCCAAGTGCTGGGATTAAAGGCGTGAGACACCACTGCCTGGCAAAAACTTTACTCTTGAAATCTGATCAGATTATCACTTTCATGAAGAGTTCCTGTTATGTGTTTATGACTTTTCTAGTTAGCTCACTTGGTGCCCAGACTGTAACTCACATTTTAGAACAAACCTATTGACTCATCTTCCAAAATTCTATGATTGCATCATTGAATCTTTATGTCTAAACATAGTAAATATAGCTTATATAATTTTGAAATAAACATGTTAGAAGTATATCCTAACCAATGTTACCTTTTTAAAGTTATGAGAAAATACACCCAGGGCTGGAGTGAAGGCTCAGTGGTTAAGACCACTTGCTGCTCTTCCAGAGGACCCTGGCTTGATTCTCAGAACCCACATGGCAGATCACAACTATCTATAACTTTAGTTCCAGTGGACTTGACACCATCTTCTGGCTTCTGAGGACACCATCTGTGCAGTGTACACAAAGATACATGCAGGCAAAACAGTAGTACAGAATAAATAAAATGAGAATAAAAAAGGAAGTTATTTTAAAAGCATTTTTAAAAATTAAAGTACAAAATGTCCTTGAATAAAATATCCTCACTGACAAGTGCAACTAGAGTATTCTAATACAAATTTTAAAATATATATAAATTTCTCTTAGGAATTAGTGTTCATGTATTCTTAATGAAATCACCTTTCCATAAAGTGTATATTAATTTATGCTAAAAGTAAGAAAATGTTTATAGTCATTTGCATTACTATAAATCAAATTCATTTATGTTCTTGAGCTATCTATATCTGACTAAGACAGACTTTAAGCCATATTTTATGATTTTAGAGTGATATTATCTTAGGTTGCATATACTTGTTAAGCCTATAAGTCTAAATAATACATTCTATCCATGAAATATATACTCCATCAAATACGATATATTTCCCTGTTGAACAATACAGGCTGAATAATACAATAATTTGTGTATTTGTTGGAATTCGAAGGAGTCCATTCTTTGATTGTCAAATGCAATTACACTGACTGAACTTGATTTTTTAACTCAGAAAACTTTAGAAATACCACTAGCTCTTCTTAAATGGACCATAATTAAAAAATCATAGTTCTTTTGTTATCTGAAAGACGTGGCTAAACTGAACCAAGAATTCCATTCAGCTCTTCACTAAAATATTAGCTGATTTTTTCCATTAAGATATGTGATTGAAAAGATGAAAATATCAAACCCTGAGATGCGTTTAGTCATTCTCTTTGTTTACAAAATATCTCAGGGTGTCTGAGAAAAACACCCGAAACTGGGAACACAGGTGGGCTCCATAAATGACTGGATCTGACTGAAGCCCTACAAAGATGGGTTACTAAACACCGCTTTAGGAACTTTGAGAAGGCCACATATGAGAAGCCAACAAACTAACTTTTGAAACAATGTTTCTCCAAAGTCTTCATTTAAGTATAACTTCATTTAAGTTATACTTTTGGGGCTCAACTAAGCAATTGCTTAATCTCCTCAGACAACTACTAGACTCCAATTATTCGCTTCTTTTGTTGCTCAAGAGGAAAGAGAAAAAGTTATTTAAACGTTTGATTTCTTTGGTATCAAAAGAATTAAGACAAAGCAGAGCTCACAATAAGTTGTCTGAATATAGCAACAACATAAACATCACTAGAGTCCATTAGAAATTCATGCAATTACAGTTTCTACTCCTAAGAGTTTCAAATTTTATAGTTTCTTTTAAATTCTCACAAGGTGTGACTTTTGACAGTTATCTTTAGGAAGCAGTGTCTTTGTCCCTAAAAAAATCAAGGTAACTTTTGAGTCTCTTCTTGTCTTTTTAAGTTATGATATATTAAAATTGCTGTAATTATCATATTCATTTACTCATCTATCTATCAGTCAATATAGTTTTGAGTAAATTTATCATACAATACTTTCCAGGAGTTAAAAATGAAATATTATTCCCAGCACATTGCTAAAATGTGTACTATAATAGGAATATATACAGTGTTCTAGTTAGCTTTGTTGTTATTTTGACACGAGCCTAGAGAATATGCCTCCACCAGATTGGGTTAGAACAATCCATAGGGCATTTTCTTGATTGATGGCTGACATGGAGGAACCTCACCTACTTTGGGCAGGGTAATGCATCTCTGGATATGTAGTCCTCAAGTATGTAAGAACCCAAATGGAGCAAGAAGGAGGAGCAAGCCAGCAATGAGTATTTATTTCTCCATGGTTCTGCTTCAATTCTGGCCTCCAGGTTCCTGTCTCGACTTCTGTTCTTGATAGATTGTAAGCTGTAAGATGAAATAAAACCTTTCTCCCCAAGTTGCTTTTGGCAGTGTTTCATCTTGGCAATAGAAAGCAAACCACAACATACTGAGGGGACAATCAATTTGTAGGTTAAAACACAATTTCCAAAATAGAACCTGTGCTCAATAGGCTTATTCCTTTCTTTTTTGTTTTTACAGAGATTTTGTTTTTATTACCTGCATATGCATATCTGTGTATAAGAATGTGCATGTAAGTGCAGATGCTTGTGGAAGCCAGACGGCAGAATTGGTTTCACTAAAGCTGAGTTATAGGCAGTTGCTAACCACCCACATGGGAACAGGAATTTGAACTCTGCATGAGCACTGTGTGCTCTTCAGCACTGAGCCTTCTTTTAAGTGGTTACCCATATTTTTCTTTTAAAACAAAAAATCACTAATGCTCACTGATCAAAAACAGTAGCATATATACATGCAAATATATGTATATAATATAGTTAATTATGAGATGAATTTACTACACATTTTAAATTACTCTTGGCATAAGTTAATAGCATGATGATTGAGTGACTGTTTTTTCATCAGGTTAAGCATTTTAAAAGTGATTTTATTAATCAGTTCTTGGCTAATCCTGCTTGCCAAGCATTTATTATTGGATTCTGTTCTATTAAATATAGTTTTGAATTTATTATATTATACACATATGTCAATATGATAATTAGAATTAAATGTTGTTAAGTATTTAACATGCTTTCTGAAGATGTAAGTAGAAGGATTTGAAAAATGTGCAGTTGGTTAGTGAGAATAAATGACATTTTCATACTTCAGTAACTAATATGAAGAAGTCTTTGTCTATGGGACAGTCAGCAGATGCTAAGACAGAATGGCAGATGAAATTGAAGTACCACTGGGATCATCAATATGCTTGATTTAAGCCATTTATCCAGATTTTTATTGAGAAAGACAGAGAATTCAAAACAATTCAAATGAGTTATTTAATGCACACCCAGGAAATTCTGTGGATATCTGTCAAATCCAGAATCTTGAAAGCATGAATAAAATGGCATTTTAATGGTTTGATCAGAATATATTACACAGATCATGAATCCTATTTTAAAATAAACAGAGACCATCAATATTTCAAGTAAGTAATACTGATTTAAGTTGGAGTCTTGATAGTAAGGACAAAGGTATAAATAATTAACCATTAAACTTGGTCGGATTTGAATATTGTTTGAGTTCTGGGGAAACATGTTGAGAAAGACAGTGATGGATATAGTCTCCATATTTCACTCAAGCTTCTTAGTACCTGATCTTGAAAGCATCATGTATAGGCATGAGGCAGAGAGCCTTAAAAGCAGAGAAACAAGGGAAGGACCAAATGATCCTCCAAACTCTACAAAATAAAAACAAAAACAAAATAGAAACAACCCCCACAAAAATCAAAACTTATGTCAATTGGTAAAAGTGAAGCTAACACTTTTCCAATCAAGAACACTGTATCTTCTGGCCTTACTCCTGTAAAGACCAACCCCCACCTCACCAGTAAGAGCACAGGGATTAGATTTTTGTTACATCTGTATTCTTGTCATCATATGAAGCCAGGGTCATACTCAAGTCTACCCAATTGTAGGCCAAATACCTTATCCACTGAGCTTAACCCACTATGTGTATTTTACCCATTCTTTTAATTACAAAGTGATAAAACTTCAAATATCAATTTGTTGCTTGAATTTTTCCCAGTCTGATCCTGCAGCCCATTAGCCCCAAATAAACAGACCAAGACTTAATTTATAAACTTTTGGCTGATGGCTTGGGCTTTTTACTGGCTAGCTCTCTCTTAATTATTAACCCATAACTACTAATCTATGTATTTTTACATGGCCTTATCTTACCAGAGAATGCCTGGCACATCCTATCTTCCCAGTCTCTACATGGCATCTCTCTGGCGGCTTCCCTCTCTCTCCTTATTCCTTCCTCTCAGAGCCCCTCCTATACTTCCTGCTTGGCTACTGGACAATCACTGTTTTATTCATCAACAAATAAAAGAAACATGTATAGAGAAGGACATCTCCCATCATCTATTGCTAAAACTGAGTGTTTTTATTAAAACTAAAATAAGATGTTGAGTGGAAGTAAAATGATTACCTGTGGATTTTAAAACTTACCCTGTCAATGAATTTTAAAACTATTCAAAATGATTTCAGTTATCCTGACCATCCACGTGATTAATATTTTACTAAAGAAGAAAAGACAGACTGACATACATATTTGCTTGAAAGAAAGAGGATTAATTAAATGTGCAAAATACAAGCACATCATAACATGAAGCAGTAGTATATGGTTAGCATGGATTCCAATACTTTTTTATTGTTGTTGTTGTTTTGTTTTTTGATATAGGATTTCACTGTGTAGCTCTGGCTATCCTGGAACTCACCCTGTAGATCAAACTATCCTCAAACTCAGAAATTCATCTGCTAATACCTCTGAGTGCTGGAATTAAAGGCATGTACCACCACCACCACCTAGTTGGATTCTGGTACCTTAATCCTTGTCAAACAAACTATCTAACACATTAAGAAATGACTAGTCTCATATGACTAGAAGTACAAAGCTCATTAGAAAACAGGTATCTCAAAAAAGAAAAAGAAAACAGGTGTCTCTTTAACTGCTTTTTAGAAAAAAATAAGTCATAAGGAGTATGATGTTCAGACTAATAGCTACTGTATGTTCTCAGATTTTCACGCTATGTGAGTTGCTTGTTAGAATAAAAGTTCATCCTCCAAATGTGTATATTATTTACTGTACCTGATTATACAGTTAACACACTGTTTGTTCAGCAGAAGTGGCTCTCCAGCTGCAATGCCCTCCACATGATCTCTAAGGCTTGGTGAACTAACTACTAACTTACTAGATCTGGGCCTAAAAACTTCTAGCATATTGGGGAAACAGCTAGCTGGTGGTACACTAGGAGACATATTATTTGGTCATGCTACTATGAGAAAACTGAACTCAGACATCATTATTCCTTTTTAAAAAAAACAGAGATTCTTCCATGATGTCAGGAATATAAAATTTATTTTAACCACATCATTGAGTTTACTCTGTCAAACCCTTTTGTTGAATAAATGAATTTTCAATTTGCCTGTTAATTCAATGGCTTCCATTCTTTTTTTTATTCTTTCCTTTTCT
Organism: Cricetulus griseus; assembly: GCF_003668045.3. Classification (NCBI taxonomy): domain Eukaryota; kingdom Metazoa; phylum Chordata; class Mammalia; order Rodentia; family Cricetidae; genus Cricetulus; species Cricetulus griseus. Next base: position 136,661,966 of record NC_048598.1, read on the forward strand.
TCTCTCTGTGGAGCTGGAGTTGGGGTGATAGGCTGCATACATGTTTAGCAAGTTCTACACAGCAGAGCTGCACCCAAGTCTATGATTTCTAATAACCAGATATAGTGATTTACTTGTTATAATTGAAATTATGCTTCTCAAATCATTTATATGATCAGATAGGTATTTTCAAGAAGATTGATGAAGTTCTCATGTTTTAGGATTTACCAGATAGTCTAAGAACTAATCCTAATGCAAGTATTTTCTTTAAATATGGCCAAGTTTTAAACAGTTCCTTGGGATGAAATTTATAAGGTCGATGTATTTATTCATTAATATGTTTATTTACATACATTTATAGGGTATATGTATATGTAAGGGCTTGTGTGGATGCATGTGTATTTGTGTACACATGCATGTGTTGCTAGAATTCAACATAAATTTGTTCTTCAATTGCCCTTCATCATGTTTTCTGAGACCCCCATCTCTCCCTTGCCTAGAGCTAACCAATTAGCTATGCTGACTTGTAAGCAGGTTCCATGTATCTACCTGTCTCTACCTTCTCATCACTGGGATTCCAGATAGGCAGATAAGCCTGAAATTTATGGGGGTTCTGGGTTTCAAATTAGCCCATCATCTTCTTGTCAAACACTCTACTGGTTGCCATGTTTGTGGCTTCCAAAGCCTTCTCTTTGTATGAAATCAATTAATTATCATTTTATTTAATTGTGGGTACATAAACTAAGACTTGCATTTGGTAGAGGCCTGTTGACTGGCCATTGCCTCCCTCAGGGGTGTGACCATTGGAACTGTAAGTGAGCTGTTTACAGAACATGGAAATGATACAGCTCTTAGGTTGTGACTTTCTTACATCTCAAGAAGAGTTAAATATTACTAAAGCTATTTTAATTGGTTATCAATCTCATTTATTTTAAGCTTTTAACTCTGGGTTATAATTAATTTAGCTTCATCATTTTCAGTTGTCCTTCTTGGTTTAATAAGCTATACCAAATTTGAAGTCAATATATTATGGTATTTTATGCACATAATATGAGTAACTTTGGGCAGTTAAAATGTTTTCCTAAGAGGGTCAGTGTAACACAGCTTTTAAATAAGAACTGTTGGCTATGGTCCCTTAAAAATTGTTTGCAGAATTCCATCTGCTGTACAATTACTCCACAGTGGATTGTTGCCTTCATGTTTCTCCTCTTTGATTTTAGAAGTTCAAACAACAAACACAAAAAGAACCATAGAGCAGATCAAATATACTTTAGTGTACTTCAAATTTTAGAAGTCATTGCAGAACAGAAAAGAGAGTTGGATAGAAATCTGAAGTTAGGATTTGAATAGCATAGACATCTTTTTAATGGGTAGTCATAACACATCTGTATCATACAGTCTGACACTAGCCCAAATTATTTATATATGCTACATGTTTCAGCTCTTAACCTAATGAGTTGTTGAGGCTGTTAGGTCTACTCTACATGTGAAGGATTGAAGGTGTAAATAGCTCACCCAAGATCACAAGTCCAAAAAAGATATTCCAGGGATTGGAACCCAAGCCATTTGACTGTAGAGACTTACAAACGTGGCTCATTTGAGTACTTTCTCAACTTGGACAATTTTTTTATTTACTATGTTGCTTGCTTCTGCTATTTTTTATCTTACTTTTGAGAATTCCATGAATGAATGCAATGCATTTTGATCCTATCCTTCATCCTGCAGCACCTTTCATTCCCCCAGCATGCCTCTGTTAAATCCAAATCATCTTTTTCTATAAGTATTAAATATATAGCTTATTGAGTTAGTGTTGTTCATATGCACATAGGTATGGGGCTAATCCTAGAGTGTGGGCCATCAAAATTACTACCTGATGAAATTTCCTACCATTTGTAAAAGAAAGATTTACTTGCTATAAAGGTTTTAATATAAATTATATACTACTATATTTATAAATAAAGGATACGCCCCCGTTTTATGTTTAAAATATATTATGTCCTTAAATATATTAAGTATTACATGTTATATTTTCATTTTTTAAATTTCTGAACCGTGTGTGAGTACATATGCTTTTTACTCACCATGTGATGCTTTTTATGACATTGCATTACTACTGGTTACATCTTCCTCACTTTGTTATTTTTAGAAACAATTTCATTATCGGAATCATTAGCATAGCATATTTTACATTTTGCAAATCTTGAAAGTGATTTGAGAAAATAGTTTGTGTAAAGATGCAGACTAGAAAGCAGACTATAGTAAGCTGAATAATAGATGCTGTTATCAATTTGGTGATGTATTCATATAGGGGAAACTGGATGGTGACCTGAGAGAATTTGGGAAAGTCAGGAATGCTACCAGAGAGCACTAGTAGTCTGAGATGAGTAAAATCTACATGCTGCAATCATAGTCATTGCATCACCTTGAAAAAATGAGTTCAGTGATATGTATATTCCTAATATAAGAAAGAAAGGGTAGAATGAGGTTGACATGAGGGACAAAGACTATGGAGAGCCATTTGACATTTAATAAAAATAGTTTGACCTTGGGAAGTGGAAGATGAAACACAGACAACTCCAATTGGTTGTTGTAATGCTATCAAATTAATATAATAGAAACAATGAGGGAAAGCAGTGCTTTTTGTTTGGTTTGTTTGTGTTTTCTTAACTTGAGGTGAAATATGACCATCCACAGCAGGGAGGCTTCTCTGACACCTGGAAGAAATACGTAGGGGAAACTTTGTAAGATCGGTGATTAAATGGAGTTTGAGGGAAAGGAGAATTAACATTGAGCCAGAATGAAGACTGTTCAGCGCTTACATGCTTGCAAATGCTTTCAATGCAACCTTGTGTTTACCATATTCAAATGTATTGTTTAAAATGGATGTTTGAAGAAGAAAACAAACCATTTTGGAGTTGCATATTAGGCAAGTACCTAATGCAATGTTTTCAAGGGTATGTGAGATGATAAAATTTAAGAACAAAATCTGGAGGAAATTTTATGTCTTGATATAAAATGAATGTAATGTACACATATTTCCATGAAAATGTTTTATTTTGCACCCTAATAATCATAGAACAAAATATCTCTTTCAGAAATCCATGTTTTTCTCAGTGACACAGTAAAAAAAAATCAGGGACAGCTTTCTTAGATTTAATAAGTAGCTTCTGTACTTAGAGAAGTGATTTGGAATATAAATTTATTTCCACTAAAAGGAACTCCAATGATAGCTGTAAAAGTTTTCCAAAAATCACACCATGAAAGCATTTTTAAAAGAATAATTCTACCCTCAAAGAAATTTTAATTTTCTTTTTAAATTATCTCCTCTGTAATTGTTGTATTCTCTTGTCTTCAAATTACAAATTATCTTGAGCCAAGAGCTTCTCTCCACATAACACAAAATATCCTTTAGAATATCAGTTATGATTGGAGGGAGCTTGCAGAAACATATACCAGTCCATCAGCCCTCCATTTTGACAGGTCATATAACACTTCTGTTCATCATTCTATGACTAGGCCAGGCTCCATGGTGTTACATTCAAAAGTGCAGAGAATCTCCAGGTGATTCCAAGCTCCTCCTTTCTGGCTAAACATATGTGATCAATTATATTAATATCATTTGATTTTCTATGGCAAATATAGTCTCAGTAAGATCTGCATTTTAGGCCAAATATTTGATTTTATATCTGTCCTGTATATTGCAAATAGTGCAGGCATATGTAAGGAGTTCTAAAGAAATCAAGAGATGTTATGAGTGACTGAGTTAATAAATTATTACATAAATGTCTGTGTTTACATATGATTATGCAATACAGCAATGAAGCATGACACATGTTCCTGTTATCCTATTAACAATTTAACACAGCCACAATGTTCTTTTATTCTTTTGTAGGTAATGTTATATACCATAGAGGTATGTAGGAAAGACCTGAGCCAGATAAGGAGCACATTCATGATTTCCTGAGTCTTACAATTTGGCAAAGAGCAAACAAAAATAACTAGAAGAATAATTTCAGGAACATGTTAATGCTAATAATTTCAGAAACATGTAACAAATAGAACCAAGTTGCAAGAAAAACCATCACTTCATCCTGTATCTAGAAGGGAGACTTGTGGAAACAGCAACAACTGGGCTTTGTGTTTCCTACATGCCCATTGTTTTAAAAACTGTTCAATCTTAAGGTTATCCTATTTGTATGCATGGGTGTATTTTGTGTGTGGTATGTCCACATGGCTAATATGGAAGACTGTGAGCCAACAGGCCCAGGATTTGTGAGTTGAACTCAGTTCCTTTACAAGAAGAGTGTGCTCTCTTAACTGATGAGCCTTCTTTCCAACATCTGTCTTCTCATTATTTTATGATAGTTGTTAAACATTGTTGAATGGAAAAGAAGATTCTTGTCTGCACTCATGAGTTCTGGCTGAAAATTATCAGTACTTTCTCCATGTTTTGTTCCCACTATATTCTTGGGATTAATCTGAGATAAAGGACATACAATTCAAAGGCTGCACAACTAATTCTCAATTCAGTCTATGTATAAAAAACATCTCAGAAATGGAAACCAGATTAAGTTATCATTTTACCTATATTGAGGATATGGAATTTGTGAAAGTCTATTAGCAATTTATGGATAACTTGCAGAAGAAAAACTATAAACTCATAGGAATTTGGGGGGTCCTCAGGGGCGTGACCATGAAGGCAAAATCCCTGCTGTTAAAGGTGTCAGGACTCCTAAATACTTCACTTGTAACTTTTACATAGGATAGTCTGTGGTCTCAAACAGTTCCAACATATGTTCAGGGAGATGTGACAAAAGCATCAAATTGTACCAGCAGAATTTTTCTTTGTTACATTTAAAACCAAGAAACTCTATACCCTCTGCATCAACCCACCCCCATTGGATGCTGCGTGCAGTGTAAATATCTTCTAAACATATATATATATATATATATGTATATATTCATATATACATATATAATTTTAAATGAAAAATGTACTACTATGGATAGTTTGTTCATATTTCATAATAAGCATTAATGATGATTAAAGGCTATTTTCATGTTACTGCTGATGTGATAGCAACAAGTCAATTACTATTTGGTTGTTTGTGGCACCTGTAAAAATGCCTGTGTCACTATTACCTGGCATATTTTGCAGGCAAGACAGGTTGTAGGTCAAAGATTTTGTGGCTGGTCATGTCCAAGTTTCTCTTTCAGTAGCCTGCAGAGTACCTTCCTGCTTCAAAGAGACTAAACCTTAGGCCTGAAGTCACCATAGAGGCACCAGCTTGACTTCTACATGTTTAGTGAGTTGTATGGATGTTGTCCTAGGCAATAGATCCCCACTGTTGGTTTGCAGAAAGAAATCCTTTGTCTTAGGTTGTTTGGGAATTTCCATGGGATCCTCTTATCCAACAACTCAGTTGAATGTCACCCAGTCCTGCCCTGCCAATGAAAGCCTCACCTAAGAGATAAGAGGTCCAGTTGAATCTCTATGTCCCCATTACTAAGAGTCCTTATTCATAGCACTTCCATATATTCAAAGAAGTTTCCAGTGTATTGTTTCCATATTCTGCCAAATCCTCTAATTCCAGTTGTCTCTCTCCCCAAACTTATTCATTTGTCTTTTTTTATTGCAATTGTAATGCTCATTTGTAAGACCTATGTACTGACAATTTCATTACTAGTGTGGATGAAGAATGTCATAATGCCTGGTATAGAAGACAGTAAGTTCATTTTAATAAATTAAGTGTGATATAAGATAAATTAAATCCCACCAATTATGTCTTATTTGGACATTAGTAAGTAAAACACACACACACACACACACACACACACACACACACACACACACACACACACACAAACACACACAGTGATAACTTTCCAAACATTTCAAAATGGAAGTTTGGGCATTGTTGAAAAATAAATAAAAAATGATTTTTTAAAGAAGCATATTCATGATTATAAATACCTTGTACTTATAAGTTAAGCTTGTGTACTCTGGGAAGATTGTGAATAAGGATGAGCCAGTTACCAGTCCATGCTAGCTGTAATTAGGCTTAGTGCAACGGCCCATGCTATATGAAGTTATTGCTTAAAAGTCTTCAACTGCCACAGGCCATATTGTTCCTAATTAGGAGTTGTGAGGTCCTTATATGAGCCACAGTTTGCTTTTTCAATATTTACTGAATGGATTGGCAATACTTAAATCAAGATCGGCCTTCCAAGAAGGTCTTGAAACAGCTGCCACCTCAGGTCATCAACCCAGGTCCAGTCATGATTGTAGGTAATTAATGCAAATAGTAAGAAATGAATAGGGCTGTCTAGGGTGGCCGGAAACTTCCAGACTGGTGGAAGTGTATCTACAATAGCATAGAAGTGCAGAATTCAGGATTTTGGTCTGCTCTTTCACTGTGCTACTATTCCTAATGCCAAGAGCTAAGTTTAAAAGAGAGAACTGAGCACTATGAGTTGTTTGTGTGAAGAATTCTAGCTAGGCATTACCTTAGGCTTGATTTTCTTTGTTTTCATAGTTAAAAAACACCTTGCAACTGTTTTGTAAGCCTTTCACTATTAAGAAACACTATACCAACCCGATTTTCAGAACTTTGTAGTTAAATAATCTGTTTGCTAGGTTTTTGATATTTTCTTTCCATTGATTTTATTAAATTTTATATATGTATCATCCCTACCCTGATGCATGCCTTCTAGTTCTTTACAAATTTTTTGACATAAAATCTTTTTACAGTAATGAAAAATTATTTACAAATAACTTAGACTCACAACAGTTTAAATACAAATTACAGGGAAGTTCTTAGTGCTTTTTGTTTGTTTGTTTTATAACATACTGAGTTTTTATAGGACTTTAGGTTGGAGTTGATGTTGAAGGACTCTAAAGAACTTCCCTGTAAAAACTCAGTATGTTATAAAACAAACAAACAAAAAGCACTAAAAACTTGATAGTAGTACAAGCTCTAGAATGTCATCAGAATTTTCCAGTTGTACACATACTCTCTTTGGTATGTATGTATAATTGCTTGTACAAATATTGTGTATGTAAAATGAGTCATCACATGGAGCTTTGTGCAATCACAGAACAATAAAGACACCCTGCTGTATCATTACATACAGGCTCTCCTATGTTCCCTCATTATAGCCACATTGACCCCCAATGCTGGAAAATCACTAATTTTCTCTCCATCTCTATAAATATCATTTATTTAAAATATTATAAAATCAAATAATGTAATCTCCGTCTGTAGTTGACATTAGGTAACTCCACCTAATATCCTTGAGATTCATCCAATTTGCAGCATATGCCAACATTCTTTTATTGAGTTTTACATAGCATTCTGTGTATGAGTATACCAGTTTACTTCCCTTTGAAATGTGTTTAATTTGTGTAAGTTTATCTTTTTTGTCCAGCTCTGGAGTAAAGATAGGTATTCATGAGATAAACTGGTTCAAATCATAGCTTCGTTCCCACTACTTCAGCTTAGGAACCATAGAGAAAGCAAATGGTACAGATGAATTACTTCGTGACATAGCCAGTCCCTGGCAATGGCGACCAGGCTGAACTCCTGCCCATACACCTTCTGGCCCCTCTAAGAAAACCTTGGTTTTAGCTTTGGGAAAGCTTCTTACACCTGAGCACTTTGAGGGAAGAAGGGGGAAGAGAAGATACTCTCTGACTGGCAATTTGCCTGTCATTCTCCATCTGTGACCTTTTACCTGATGTGATCATTTGTTCATTTGTTTCTTAGAAGGAAAAGCCTGAATAATGACTGATTTATACAATGATGAGAAAAACCAAACACTATCTGCTAATGTGTCTCCTGTTTGTAACATGACCTTTTTTCCATTAGGCGCTGCAATTTTCCTCTAACAACTGTCAATCTTGTTTTATGATATCTCCGCAGTTGGGTCTGGAGAGAATAAAAATTCTGTTATATTTTCTTCTCTTTCTTCAGAAATGCATTATGGACAAATAAATCTTCTTATATGGAACTAAAATTCTTACACTCCAAAGATATTTTCATTGATTCCATCTGTTTAATTAGAATGATTGACACCTTTTGTTCTTAATTAGTTGTCTGACCTTGATAAAACATATTTTCTGCAAGGGCTTTATCACCATCCAATCACATGGTCTTGCCTTCAATTACTTGCTTATAATCTCCTTTTCTATCTACATCTTCCTTTACTTTCATTCTTTAAAGAGGGGGCATCACAAATCTGTGATGGTCATTACTTTGCATTTATTAAGCACATAAAATATGTGCTTGGATAAAATTCTTAAAGCTGTTACCTACCTATTTGAAAAACCTTTATCTTTGAGGCCTCTCAAATGAAAAACTTCTAAATCATAACCTACTGTGTCTGAAGCTTGGCCCTCCTACTGTGCTACCCAATAAAATGAAAAGGCATTGTGGTTCCAATTGCTTGGACTAAAAAGAGCTTCCCTATTACTCATATCCATTATATCAATGAGTATGGAGAAGTTTATTTCTTCAATGTCCCTTAAATGTTCCCATCTGTGAGAATCTCTATAAACATTATCAAGTCATATTTCTCAACAGAGAAGTTAACAATCTCTTTCTGAATACGCTTTTACCTTTCTCATTCAAATTTTTTACCATAATTAGCTACAACTTTTTAAAACTGTATTTTCTTACTAATTATGCAAATACTATATATTAAGAATTCTGGCCTATGTTTTGGAAATTACTATCATGAGTTTGTCTTTATCTTTCTAATTGTAAGTGTACATACTTTAAAAACTATGCAATTGAAAATTTGCTTTTTATAGCCTCTGAATGTTAGGTTGTATTAGAAAAGCTACCGTATTCAAAGATCTTAATTTTTCAAATATTTATTTATAATACACTAGTGTTTTTTCTTAGAAAAACGAAGTTTGGAACATGTTTCTGAGAACTTATATAAATTTGGGTAGAGAAATAATTAAAGTACAATTTAAAAGTAACAGTGTTGCTCAGTAGTGAATTGCTTGCCTATCATACATAAGACCCTAGTTAAGCTGGGCAGTGGTGGTGCATATCTTTAGTGCCAGACCTCGGGAGGCAGAGGCAGTGGATCTCTATGAGTTTGAGACCAGTCTGGTCTATAAGTGCTAGTTCCAGGACAGCCTCCAAAGACACAAAGAAACCCTGTCTCAAAAAACCAAAAAAAAAAAAAAAGAAAAAAAGAAAAAAGAAAAGACCCTAGTTAAACTTTCAGCACAAAAAAAATTATAAAATAACAACAATATGTAAATGTAGACAGATTTAACTAAGGAGTAATATTAGCATGTTTAAGAAATATGAATAAATTATTAGTAAATAATAGTAATATAAATAAGAATTTCATGTAAGGAAGAATATGGGTACCATGTGGAGTTCTCTAAAAAATGTTCAAATGTTTACATCATTGGTTGTGTCAAATAGCAATTTATTTGGTACCATTTAAAGACACATTTGTTGCATTTATCAAAATAAAACTTGATGAGATATTACTATTTTAATAGTCCCCACTGAAAGACTAAAAATGTTTTTAGCAATTAGCTTTTGCCAAAAATTTGGAATTAGTCTCATATTATCAGGACATATTATAAGGACATGTATGGATTATTCACAGTTGGGGGTATTTTATGGAAAATAGATGATCACTTTTCAAATTTTCAATACATTAATGTTTTTGCTTTTATTTGCGGTTTTGTGAAGGGACTATTAAATACAAGGCTGGAGAGATGGCTCAGCAAGTTAAGAGAACTTGTATCCTGAATTCAAACCTCCAGCAGCCATGTAGAAGGCATGCATGTCGATGCCCCCACCACTGTGGAGAGCCAGGTGCAGAAACAGAACCACCAGGGCTGTTGCCTGCTAGCCTGCCTCCATGTTCAGTCAGTGATGCTGTCTCAAAGAAATAGGTGGAAAGTTAAAGAACAGACCATTTGATGTATTCCTTTGACCTCTGCATGCACCCACATGTACACATATTCATGTTTCACACATACGTTATGTGAGAAAAATGAGGCAGAGAGGGAGACAGAATCAACAGCCTGAGACTGCTTTATTGGAACAGTGAGGGGTCCCAACGGTTCTGTGGGATGAAGGTTGAGTGCTCTTAGAAGGGTTCACACACAAACACACACACACAGAGAGAGAGAGAGAGAGAGAGAGAGAGAGAGAGAGAGCACAGCAAGTAAGTTACAGCCACTTTCTATGGTTTGACTGTGAGCAGGGTGTGTTGTTTCTGATACCCTGGCATATTATTTCTGCAAGTGGAGTCGGTCACACTGAGGGGTAAGCTATTCTTTATGGCTAGGGGTTACTGCACAGTGCACTCAATTCTTTCTGATCTTAGGCTATTGTCCAACACATTATACATGCACACATAAACACAGAATTTAAAAATATATATATTGAATGACATAATATGTGTGCAAGTACAAATTAACTCGCACATTTTGATAATTTTTATTTAATAATAAAATTTTGCGGTGAGGAATCTGTGATGAGCTCAAAATTTCTGAGAATATTGAAGTATAGTTTTGTTCACTCAGATTTATTTCTCTTGAAACCTTACCCATTATTGGAATATAACTCAGACCCACACAGGTTGAGTATTCTCATGTGATTTGCTCTTTGTGGAGAAATAAATGTCATTTCTCAGCCTAGACATTAAGAGGCCTTGTAGAATCCTGCTCACCTCTACAAACCATCTGAGCCCAGCAAGGAGAAAAACATGTTTTGGGTAACTTAATGTTCCAAGATAATGAACTAACCATGAGTCCAACCATGACTAAAAATGAGCCAGATCAGCAAGGTTTTCACAAGCTGACTTGAACAGCCTGTACACAAGGAAGAAATAAGTGTTTGTGTATGCTAAGACTTTCTGATTGTCTGTTGTATTATAGTCCTGGGCAAATTGCTAAGTGCAATGTTGTGTTATTTTTGCTTTGATGTTTTGTAGATTGCTATTTTTCTTCTGACTTTTAAATGGAAGACAATATTAACAAACTGTAACTTGAATTAGGAAAAATATGTAGAAGAATACTTTGCAATGGACACAGGTGAACTGTACCATCTACTGTTAGCATTACTATACATAACATTTAAAGTTGTATGAGTGTATAAAACTAAAAAGAACAAAATATCAGAAGTGCCTATGAAATAGATGTGAATTTCTTTTTCACATAAACCAATTTAGACAGCTGCAGCTCATTGGCAATGAGCTGCCTCGTGGGAGTATCCAATAGACACAGGCAGTGTTTCTGTTTTTGCTTTTCTTTTTCTTTTTGCTGTGTTGTGTGCATGTCTCTTGATTGAATTTTCCTGTTGATTGAGAGCTCTGAGCCAGAATTAAGAATAAAAGCAAAGCATTAAAATATAAAAATCAAAAATTTCTCCAAATACATGAACCCATTTCTAGCTGTTTATGAGTTCTCCACTCTTAGAACAAAAACACCTTTCAGAAATACCACACAGCATCTCCATCCACATACATTCTCTCTTTAAAGGGCATGAAGACAAAGGATAGATTAACCACATTGACTTAATATATGCATACCCATTAAAACGTTATTGGCTTTCCTCACTCATAAAAATCTACTAAAATTATGACTTTATATTTCTGATAATTTTTAAATTCAAATTTTCTATGGCTCGAGGCAAACTTCACGGAACTTAACATTGTATTAAAATGTGACCGTGGATATTTTACATGAGACTCCCATGTTCTGTGTGCTCTCTATTAACTACCTTGGTGAAGAACAGATTATACACAAAGATATCTCATGATGGTTTCACAGCTTTGTTCATCATGGAAACTTGAGTTACATGGTTGTGGGTTGATTATAAATGGTATCAATCCATGTTGTTTGATAATTTTCAAAACCAGAGAATACTGTTGATATTTTGAATCTAAAATTCACTAAGTGATATTAATCTCTAGTTCAACACTTGTGTAGCCACTCTGATTTTCTCCCTTTTTCTCTAAGCTGTCCCTAATTTTAGCTGTTATCATGTAACTTGTTGAATAAAATAGCATATACCATAATATTTAAATTTACAATGTATGTTTGTTTTATTTTATAAAAACGTACTAACATGATTTTCTCCCTATTAATGCCATTACTGTCAAGCTGAGGCAGTCTAGTTAGTCTTAGGAGATATCCCTTATAAACTTTGATGTATCTCCTAAATTAAATTGAATAATTTATTTAAAACATATCATGAGTATTCAGTGATATTGGCCATTGCTATAAATAATTTTGCAAATTGATAATCACACAACAATCTGAAAACTATGTAAGCTGGATAATAATAACGATTCATGAGAAACAAAAACTCACTTAAACATCTGACTATGATGCTGTCTATAATGTGAAAATCATGGGCAGCATTTTCAGATTGAAACTATAGGACTGTAAGCACTAACCCTAGGACTTAACATGGTGCTCCTCTTACAGGTGTAAAGAAAATGCCTTGTTCTTCACAATATAATTAAAGGAAGTGACTATAGTCCTTCATATACCAGATACAGAGAGACAGACTATTAATACAAACTAAAACCTTGAAATAATAAAAAAAACACTGATGTGAAACTATTCAGTTATTTTAAATGAATAGCTGAGATGCTTAAATTTTAACAACTCCTCCAGGTTGAAGTAGATGACTGGATCCAGTTGAGGCTGACATAAGACTTCCACCTGTGGATGCAATGATGTCAAAAAAGTAATAGAACCTGTGCTGCTTCCCAACTAGATTGTAAACAAGTTTTCTTCCACCGTAATTTTGCAGAACCTGCTAAGAATTTTGGATTTTACTGTTATGCATGGTCTCTTGCTTGCAGTGATTTTGTTTTTTACAGATGGACATCATAAATACCTGGCTGAGGGTATGTCAGTTACACACAAATTCTTACCCAAGGCAGTGTGAAATTCACTGTCATTTGGTGATTTATGTCTGAGTTGTGAGCACAGACTGGACACAGCCAGAGCACTCACGGATGTCCCTAAATAATTTCAAAACAGATACTGTTTTTACTGAAACTGTCTGATTTCGCAAAATCTAGAACCCTTTGTAGTGCTTAGCCTCCTGAAGATGTAGTTTATCATCCACACACTCTGTATGTGGGGGTGTGTGAAGAGGGAGCCTCTTGGTCAGGAAAACCTGTAAAATAGATACATAATATGCAGTGATAGCAAATGAAGACCAAGGATTAAGAGTGTAGTGCTGGGATTAGGCAAACTGAATTTCCTAGGTGTACTCAAAAATTGGATGGCCTAGAAAAGTCTATTAGTGTATCAGTTTCCTCAGTGGAGGACATGAGCATCATGACAGCCACCAAAACACACTTTCAGAAGAAATAAATAAATAAAGGCATGACATCTTCAGTAATCTGGCTATTGTAAAGCCTCAAAAATGTTGATCGCTATTGTTTTTGCATTTTTTAATGAAATTGCTTAAGGTCTGAATTCTCAACTACCATTCCAAACCGCAAATCATACATTGTGAAAGATGAAGCAAAATGTAGCGTGGACTGACATTCCTTATGTGTGACTGAAAGAGAAGAATGTCAACTCTTAGACACCTGAGAAGCTGGGGTGACAGTAACTTAGAAGGGGCAGGGCTTAAAACAGTTTGCATGAATTCACACAAGAGCATGAGAAAACTCACTTTCTGATTAAGTTCTTAATAGTTGTGTAAGTAACATGGTATGATGTCCTATTTGTCCCTAGAAATTGAATCATAGGTACAGACAGGCAGCCCTGATTCATGACAATCGGCCTTAATTTTTTTTTAACTTTTGTGTGATGCAAAAGTAATAGTCACTCTACAACAATTATATTTTGAAATGACGTATTTTCCTGAGCTCATAGTGCACTGCATGAAACTCTCTGGGTGCTGCCACTGAGCAGAGAGCAACTCCAACTCAGCTGTCTAGCCCCAAAGTAAGACAGAGATGCTCACAGATGTTCTGGTGTGCTTTACTAAGCTGTGACAGGCATTTTTTACATATTATGCTTAAAGTCAAGATTTTACCATTGTTTATTGTGACCCATTTCAGTTTTCAGCATATATTGGCCTCCAACTACTGATTTTTATAGTCCAACCTCCTCCATAGAGCTAAGATTATACCATGTGCCACCACACCTCCCATAACAAGTGTTTAAACTGTTATTCTATATATATTTAAAAAAAATCTTCAGTTGAGGGGTATCTAGGTTGCTTCCAGGTTCTGGGATTACAAACAATGCTGTTATGAACATGGTTAAACATATGCCCTTGTTGTATGAACACGCATCATTTGGGTATGTGCCCAAGAGAGGAATTGCTGGATCTTGAGGTAGACTGATTCCCATTTTTCAGAGCAACCACCATCCTGACTTCCAAAGTGGTCTTACAAGTTTGCACTCCCACCAGCAATGGAGGAGTGTTCCTTTTTCTCCACATCCTCTCCAGCATAGATTGCCATTGGTGTTTTGATTTTAGCCATTCTGGCTGGTGTAAGATGGTATCTCAGAGTTGTTTTGAGTTGCATGTCTCTGATGGACAAGAATTTTGAGCACTTTCTTAAGTGTCTTTCAGCCATTTCAGATTCCTCTGTTGAGAATTCTCTATTTAGTTCTGCACCCTACATTTTAATTTCATTGTTTGGTGTTTTGGTGGCTAGCTTCTTGAGTTCCTGGTATATTTTGGAAATAGGCCCTCTGTCAGATGTAGGGTTGGTGAAGATCTTTTCCCATTCTGTGGGCTGTCCTTTTGTCTTGCTGACTGTTTCCTTTGCTTTACAGAAGCTACTCAAGTTCAGGAGGTCCCATTTATTAATTGCAGATCTCAATGTCTGTGCTACTGGTGTAATGTTCAGGAAGCGATCTCCCGTGCCAATTCGTTCAAGGGTATCTCCCACTTTCTCTTCTAGAAGATTCAGTGTGGCTGGATTTATGTTGAGATCTTTGATCCATTTGCTCTTAAGTTTTGTGCATGGTGACAGATATAGATATATCTGCAATCTTCTGCATGTCCAAATCCAATTGTGCCAGCACCATTTGTTGAAGATGCTATCTTTTTTCCATTGTATAGATTTAGCATCTTTGTCAAAAATAAGGTGTTCATAGTTGTGTGGGTTAATATCAGGGTTTGCAATTCGATTCCATTGGTCTGTCTGTCTATGTTTGTGCCAATACCAAGCTGTTTTCAGAACTATGACTCTATAATAGAGCTTGAAGTCAGGGATGGTGATGCCTCCAGAAGATCCTTTATTGTAGTGAGTTGTTTTGGCTATCCTGAGTTTTTCATTTCTCCATATAAAGTTGAGTATTGTTCTTTCAAGGTCTGTGAAGTACTGTGTTGGGATTTTGATGGGGATTGCATTGAATCTGTAGATTACTATCATTATTATAATTCATAGTTAAAATTATAATCTATTATGTGAAGCAAAACATACTAATAACTTAAATGTATTTTTAAATTAATTTTTGAAAGATGTCACCTTGAATAATCCCTAAAACAAGTGCTAGCAATACAGTTCAGACATTACAAAGAGCAAAAATTTGTTTGAGCATAGTATAGTGTTATAATTTGAAAGACAATGGGAAGGAGTCATACCACACAACAGAACTCATGATCAGGTGTTGTTTTTTTTTTTATTTTTTAACTGGGGGAAAGGGACGGGGATGGGGAAGGGGGAGAGGGGGAGAGGGAGAGAGTGCAGGTGGATGAGCTCTGCCTTTTAAAAAAAGGACATAGCTGTAGAAACATAGTTGATGACATTGTCAGGACCCTGAGCAGGTCAGAATTGGGCCTGAGTGCTGGCAAGTACATGCTTATATCCTATTGGGTCCCCAAGGGCAGACCAGTGCAAGTGCCTGAATGCTAACACATATATCTATTTATCTTCCAATTTTTTATTCTTCACTTGAATTTTACTATTTTAGTTATTCAGTACATTTCATATGGAGAAATAATAATCTACAAACATTAATAAATGGATTAAATATAATGTGAAAACCATATGAAGATAATTAAACAGTTGCCACACTGTTTTATGTTGAATTAACTAATCATTGAGATACATAGGATATACACCCTACTTCATAAAATTCAGTCAGTAGATGTTGGCTGTTTTTAAATTATTCTGAGCAAGTTTTCCAACAGTTAAGCTATTGCCTTGGGACTGTGAATTAATGTAAAACACATAGCACTCAAGAATGTTAAGAACTAGCCTTGTTTCTAGTCCTTCAGTTGGGCTTTTGCTGTTGTGGAAATCCTGGCTTTGTTCAGGGTTTCAGAGCCTTTCTTGTTCAAAGGAATGCTCTGCTTTTGTTTGCATTGTTCTAGCACTGCACTTTTAACTGTGTCGCATCAGTTTTAATCTCAGTTGAAAGTGTTGAGATATATGTGGTCTTCCTTTTTATTAAGCTGTTCCCTGTCCCCTCCCTCCAGCCCTGCTTTCCTCTCTCCATCCCTGCTTCCCTCCCTTCCTTCCTTTCTCCCTCCCTTTCCTTCTCCTTCCCTCTCTTCCTCATCCCCTCCCTCCCTTCCCTTCTTATATTTATTATCTCTGAATAAGGACATTACACTGGAGAAAAGGTCCAGTGGTTAAGAAATATTTTTCTTGCAAAACACTGAGTTAAGATCCCAGCTCCCACGAGGGGGTAGCTCACACTCACCTGTAACATCATCTCCAAAGGATCCAACATCATCTAGCCTCCACAAGCACCCACACATGTATGGCTCATGCATGCACACCCATCATATGCAAGCACATGCGTATACACGCGCTCGAACACACACACACACACACACACACACACACACACACACACACACACACAAATAAAGCTTTAATTTTTTTTGAAATTGTATCTAGTTGTTGAGAACTTTAAATATTAAGAGTTATATGTTTCATTCTGGTAATTTTCTTCAACCTGTGCTTTTTCATTAAGGCCAAAGCATTAAAAGGTGAGGATCAATGGCCATGAATGAGAACCAAACAATAAACACACCTGAGGTTTTAACAGATTTAATAAAATCTATGCAAAGCCACAGCCTTGGAAGCCTCGTTTTCAAGTCCAGTGGAGCCTGTGCTGGAGGGAATGTGCAGAATGGAGGGTGTGGTCAAGAGAACAGAATTTTGACCGCTTTACATCAGATATAAAATACACTGAGAAAAATTTACAGTGCAATCCTAGTGCTCCCAGACATGGTAAAGAAATGTTTTAATACAGAGAAGAGCAGTAGGTAGATCAGGAAAGGTGTGGCACTCTTCCTAGCATCTTCCAGGGGAGATGAGGTCTTGCATTGGGAGAGGATACCTAGTAACATAATAGGGCAGATAGATTCAGATGCGGGAGTGAGGGGGGTGGTACCTGGCATCCCCTGTCTCACCAGTACTTGCCATCTGACAGAATATACAAAATGCTTTAAAAGTGGCTGACATGTTGCTGTTAAGCACACAGGGCCTTAAACATACCTAAGAAATCAATAGATTGAAAACACTGTTGAACAAGGGGCAAGGCAAGTCCAACTACTTAATAATTGGACTCTGCCTGCTGGAACAGAAGGTGAAAGCACAGATGAAGTGGAGTGAGTCTGAGAGCCATGTGTTTCAACCTGTGAGTCAGCATCCCCTCGGGAGTTTCGTATTACATATCCTGAGTATCAGATGCCTACATTGTGATTCATACAGTAGCAAAATTAGTGTTAGGAAGTAGCAATGAATTATTTTATGGTTGGGGGTCACTACAATATGAGGAACTGTGTTATAGGTCAAAGTGTAAGAGCTGTTGAGAACCACTGTCTTAGAGAATATCAATGGAAAAGTAGACATGAACTTAAGGCAGGCTTTATGCTCCCTCCATTCCTGCCCATTTTACATTTTTCTCTGTGGAGTACTCAGCTCTCAATACAACTGAGTACATAAACACAGTTTATCGATCCCAATGCTTAAATCTACTAAGTTTAGCTTTAACATGGCAGGAATTAAAGATATGTTATCAGCAATTGGGTATAAATGAGTTTTAGAAACATAAGGATACTCCTGTTTAAGGAGGAGTATTTCCTACAAAATCCATATTTCCCCTAATTGGCTCTGAGCATATCTTTCAAGGACCCCTTCCTATGTGACATTATTCTGAATATCAGCTGGTACCAGAAATTCCAGGTGTTACACACTTATAAGGCAGATAATTTCAGCAACCAAAAAAAAAATGTGGCTTATACCTTCAAATGGAGGAAGGGGTTGGTTAGGTGTGGAAGCATATACAGAGAGTTAACATCATTTACTAGCTTGTGTCTGCTAAGATGATTTGTTTCTAATTCAGTAGTATTACACCTTTGAATTCTGACATAAGTATGGATCCCTAATGCTTTCCAAACTGCATTTGTTATTGCCGTATGATGCTCAGTGAAAGCCATAGATAGTATCAACCTGGCCATGACCTATTAAATTTATGACAATGGAAATGATGCAAGCAGCAGTAGATGTTGCCATTATATTCCAGGAGATGGCAGAAATTTTAATCAGCAAGTTCTGATGCTTTCTATTGAGAAACTAAGTGAATCAGTCCATCAGAACGAAGTTGGCTTTCACAGAGTGCTATTTCACTCTGATATAAAAATAATAGCCAAGCTTCCAAAAGATGTGACCCACAGAAACTAATAAACCTCTGCATATTTCCTGGAGAAGATCCTGCCAGCAATAAGTGTGATGAGAGTACGAGCAAAGCTTGACATAGAACTTTTCCTACAGATTATAAGAAGTAACTCCTAGTAAGAACAGTCCCTACAAAACCTTTCATCTATGAGATGTAGATAAAACAACAGTGCATCTGAAATCTGTGGCATCTATCTTTTAAAAATTGTGGCGTATGTGCATAGTAGATTTTTCTAAGCTATGGTAAATGAACTCTTTTTTATTTTCAGAAAAAAATGGATGCAACTCAAAATCATTGTGTGAAATAAGCCAGTCTCATGAAAACAAATGTTGCATCTTTTCTCTCATATGTAGAAACTGGGTGGGGGCATGGGTGAAATTACCAGTGGGACTACTAAGAATGTGCAAGGGAAAGAGGCATAGGAGGATGAAATAGGGTGGGTAGGAAAAAGTAACAAGGTGGATTAATGTAACCAAAGCACGTGGATGGATAGAAACACCATAATGAAATCACCAAATGTATCATCAGTGCATCCTTACAGTGGAAAAGGAAATGATTTGCAGCCTTGAAATCTCATTGTAGAGACATATTCTGTAAATAATCAAAGAATGTATGAACTAGACTCTGTAATGTTCGTACTTTTAAAGCCAGCTATTATATTCCCTTGCTGAATGACTGGTGAATGCAAATAGCAGTTCCCATGGAAGGGAGTGTCACTCTTCCCCTCTGCTAGCCACATTAAAACGAGGAATGATGGCATGTACGTGCCATATATTCAGTTAAAGTACCCCATGTTCCCTTTTAGCTCTCCCTCATCCAGTCCTTTTCAGTGGAGTTTATAAGAGAGCTTTTAGATGTTCACCATCCAGATGGAATGAGAAAAAGATGGCAGCATGATTTCATTTCCCACTTTCAACAGGAGTCTGCTGCAGACTTTTGCTTAATTTGCTTAAAATACCCACTTTTGTTCTTTTGAAAATTAGAGGAAGAATTTAATGTGGTTTGCTCCCTCCTGAGATCTTTTCAACAATAGCTATTTAATAACCCCATGTGGCAAAAATTAAATAAATAAATAAAACCACAAACCACAGTTTTTAATAAAAAGCCATATTGTGAGGACTTTGGGGCATCAGCTAGCTCTAAGTTATGCGGAAGGAACATGGCTATTAAATGAAATGGATTTTTAAATCAACATGAAAAATTTTAACACTTGAGTTCCTCAGCACACAGGAGGGCTGGATTAAAGCTGTTTCTGTTTTTATGGTTTGGATCCCTTGTTTTCAAGCACTTGGTGGTTTCATCCTCAATAAGTAGGTATAATTGTACATTCATGTGTTTGTAGAAACAAGACTTTCGGTTTTCCACTTGTATTTTTGTATTGCTGCTGATATGCAATACAAAGTATTTAATTACATATGCTTTCAACTACTGAATGGTATACTTTCATCACAGCTTGAAAGTAAAGGCGTGGACTAAAGGCATTGCTTTTTAAATACACATGTGCCTTTATTGACTTCAGGATGGGTAACATCAACATAGCCACACACTAAATGAAGTACTTGAACAGAACCTTTATTGTATCAATGTAATAGCTACAATTTTTCCCTCTGGTTGTACTACAAATAGGGGTTGTATTAAACTTACATGTCCAGAACACTGTATTTTGATTTATCTACAATCGTATTTGCCTTTATCCATTTGTCTGAAAGAGTTCAGCTTATTTTATTTACTTTTGAAATAATTACACCTTTGCCTTAAGCTCCTAGGTATAAAACATAATATTTAAAGACAGAAGAATTGTTATTTACATTAACATATTTTGACGAAAAAGATGGATTTCAGAGACATTTTAGAGATAGACTATTTCATTTTTATACTTTTATGTACTTTTTTCTTATACCATTTTCTATATTTCCTCTGTTATGAATATCCCTGTCACTGAGTATAAGAATCACCTGTTAAACTGTAACATTTTAGTGCCATACAGTTTACATATCCAGCATGGCTGTATGCTTGCAAGACAGATTTTTGCAGACATGTGTTTCTGCATGTCTCGTGTGGACAGACACCCTTTGTCATTTTATTATAGTCATGTTTTTTCAAGTTCCTCAGAGAATAATTTCCCTTTCTGGAGTACAGGAAAGGTTTGATGTGCAGCATAATAAAGATATAAATACGTTGGGTTGGTTTGGTTGCTGCCTGTTAAAGACGTAGGGCTTTGAAAACTAAGGGTCCTTCAGACACATGAAACCATAAGTACCATCAGCCTGGTGATTTGTTATCCCATGAGATATGGAGCTAAGAGGAACCAGGGCTCTAAGATAGATGTCTACTGTGTCATAAATCCTGTACAGAGTCAACGTTTTCCAACCTCCTGTGTGAATCCACAGCACCTTTACAGTCTTATTTGTTAGTGAGGTGGAGTAACAGTCACTTCCATTTCTTGCACATAGGTTCTGACATTCTTAAAGTTTCTTATTGTTTTATGGCTACACCGAACTTTAGTACTGTTACATTTTTAATACTTTAGTCTATCTGATTATGTGAAATAATGTGGATTTAATTTCTATTTCATTGATTCATTGTGAGGACTTAGAGTTCCCTAATTAATTAGTTATTGGAGTTTCTTCATCTGTGAAATACCTATTACCTGAGTCATTTTGTCACTGAATTCTGCTTCTTGTTTACTTATAAGAATTTTAATATATTCAGGTTATCTCTGTGTGGTACAAACAGTTATTCAAATCTCAGGCTTATGCATCCTCTTTAATAGGAATGCTAATGACAGCAGAGTTTTAAAATAGATGATTTTATTAATTTGTTGAGAGTTTCATGCAATGCATTTTGATCATGTTCACCCCTCCTGCTCTCACTAACTCCTTCCAAATCCACCACTACCTCCAACCCTCCAAACTTCTTGCCTTTTTTGGAATAACCAACAAAGTCCAGTTTGTGCAGGCCATATATTAATGGGTGTGGTGTTGACCTAGCAGGGACTACAACCTTAAAAAAAGAACCACTCTCCTTCCCTAGAAGCTCTCAGATGTCCATAGTTCCTCCATCAGTGGTGGGGGTTGTAAACGTCCCACCACATTCAGTTCATATTAGAATATTCACTGTGATACTCTAAGCTCCTAGGCACACAACCACAAAGCTTTTGTGAGTTCATGGCATTTCCAGAAGACACTGTTTCCTTTGATGCTCCCAGATCTATGGCTTCTGCAATCTCCCTCAATAGTCTCAGAGCCTTGAGAAAGGGCAGGACATACAGATGTCCTATATGTGGCTGAGTACTCCACAGACACTCATTCTCTGTATGCTGATCAATTGTGAGTTTCTACTTTACCCATAGTAATATTTATCTCCTCTCTTTTGTCTTTTTTATTTCCATGTTTTATTTATTACATTTAAATATAACTACATCATTTTCCTCTTTTCCTTTCTTCTCTCCCACTCTTTTCTTGTACCTCCACCATTTATCTTACTCTGATTTATGGTCTTTGGCCGGTTTTTATTAATTATTGTTGTGTGTGTAATATATATTCATATAATTCTAAGTATGTAAATACAATCTGATCAGTAAATATATTACTTGTGTGCAGAAGAGTTTCCTTCCCCTCTGGTACCACATCCATTTGCACCTAAATAAATACATAGAGATATATTGATTGTGAACTGTTTGGCCAATGGCTCAGGCTTCTTATTGGATAGGTGTCTCTTAATTATTAACCCATTTCTATTAATCTATGTATTTCTATGTGTCCTTATCTTACTGGAGAATGCTGAGACATGCTACTCCTTTGATGGCTACACGGAATCTCTCTGGCAGCCTCTCTCTGTGTCCTCTCCCCAGAATTCTCCTCAACTGATAGCCCCACCTATACTTTCTGCCTGGCTACTGGCCAATCAGTGTTCTATTCCTCAACCAATGAGAGAAACAATTATACAGAAGGCCATCCCCCATCACTTGTATGTATACATTTTCAGGACTGACCATTTGATAGTATAAATCCAATTGATGTGCTGTTCTCTAGGGAAGATGGCTTCTCCCACTCCCAGAGTTTCTTAGTTCCCATAATTGTCTGTAGTTCTTTGTCAGGATCTTTGTCATCCTCCCCTGTCCCCCTACAAATTCCCTATCCCATCCCCTTTCTGCGTCCCAGGGAGGATGAGGCATTCCATGGGGGATCTTTAAAGTCTGTCACATCATTTGGAGCAAGGCCTAGGCCCTCCCCTCGCTGTGTCTAGGCTGAGAGAGTATCCCTCTATGTGGAATGGGCTCCTAAAGTCCATTTGTATGCTAGGGATAAATACTGATATACTACCAGAGGCCCCACATATTGCCAAGGCCTCCTCACAGGCATGTTCAGGGTTGTCTGAATTAGTCCTATGCTAGTTTCCCAGCCATCAGTCTGGGGTTCATGAGCTCCCCCTTTTTCAGGTCACCTGTTTCTGTGGGTTTCACCAGCCTTGTCTTGACTCCATTGCTCCTTCCTATCTGCAACTGGATTCCAGGAGTTCAGCTTAGTGCTTACTGTGGGTGTCTGCTTCTGCTTCCTTTTTTTTTTTTTAAGTGCAGTGAGTTTCAAGACAAAATTAGTGAGAAACACAAACACTACACACATTAGAGATTTCCATTTTCAGAAATACAACAGTAGAAGTATAAGAACAGTAGGAATCCAAGCTTTCTAGTTAGGACCAAATCCACCTTCAGAGAACAAATCACTATTCATATGAATGTACGTAAATGTACACACTATGCATACATACATAGTATATGGAAACAATATATATATATATATATATACACAAATATGTGTACATATAAGAAATTCATGTATATGTGTGTACAGAGATGAGAGAGAGAGAGAGAGAGAGAGAGAGAGAGAAAGAGAGAGAGAGAGAATGAGAGAGAGAGAGAGGAAAGAGAAAATCTGAGCAAACATGTAAATCATCAGCCACAATAGTAAGGAGAATTCCTATTCAAACAAGTGTTGTCCTCAACTGCTCACCACCAAGGCAAACCTGAACTTTGATTCTTAACAATTTGATAGAAACAAAAATGAAAACCTATGACAAGTGGAACTAGGGAATTTTTTTCACCTTTATCTGTGCTATCAAAGGATTTCACAGTCAAAGAACAAATGGCCTTGCTTGATGCCCTTAGGAGCATGTCAGAACAAAGGTATGTCGCTAAAAGACTATATCTTTGACTTTAGTCCCAAACATCCCCCAGTAGGGGAATTATCAGTCACATGATAAGCACATAATTTAAAAAATATAGGGGGCAGGGGGCATACATTACCACAAACTAGAGCATATGTAATATATTTTAGGTATGGACAGTAGCAGAAATTATTATAAATAAGCTATGCCTATTATCTTTCACCTCACTTTCATCTGTATTATTGGATTTAGGAAGAGTAAAAAATGCATGATAATTGAATAAGCAAGCAAAATATATTAAAATAAAACAAAACCTCAACTTGCAACAATAAATAAATCTATAATTACCTATCAAGAATGCTAATGAATAAGATGCAATAATTTAATTAATAAAATTTAAAATGTTAGAAAAATATAGTCACATGAATCAGAAATGAAGAAGAGGTATTATTTGTATGAGGGAAAATCAAATATACACATAAGAGGGAAAGAGGGAAGGAGAGAGAATCTGAGAAATTGAAAGACCCAGTGCTTCTATAAGGATGAGGACAAGTCCACAATCTCTATTACTAAGTGCTTTCTTGTTTCTGATTGTGACTAGGTAAGACACAATATTCTTTTCTCATTTTCAATTCCAAAATAAACAATTACAATAAATGAATAATATTAATTAAGCATCTTATAGATTTATGCTCCAATTCATTCATGGGATTAATCAAGTTCTTGTTTCTAGCCAATCAATAGTTTTGCTGTAAATAAATGTTTGTTTGTCCAGTGTTTCTCCACATAAAGCAAACTTATTCTTCTTCCTTTATCAGATTTCTTAATGTTGAACATTTCTTGACTATTGAGGAACAAATCAAATGGGAAGTTGCATGACAGAAACTATTTATTTCATAATTTATTTCATAAGTGCTTAATATTTCTTAATTGCTCTACTAGGTTATTGGTTATAGGTTAAAATTAATGGAATTACTAAAAGAGGCTCTTTTTAAAACTCTGGAAGAGTCTTTACTAAGACCACATTTGGTTTATTCATAATTTATATTTATGTTGTGTAAAATTGTCTGACCTAGGCTAAAGGATGTACCTCAGAGAGCACTTGCCATCATGATTGAGGCCTTGAGTTCAGTACCTAGTGCCCCCCGACCACAAATTAATCATAAAATTTTCTGAGCACTGTGTATTCAGTGTAGCATACTGTATGACACTCATTCCCTTTTCAGCTTGCCTCAGTCATGTTTTGATCCCTTTTGCTCCACTAGAAAAATTTATTTCAAAGTCCCTTACATGTGCATCCTCCTGAACCCAATGGCAGATACCTGACTTTATCTATTAAGAACCAAACATCATTCTTATGGAGTGGCCCTGTGTTTACTTAGAGATGGATCCTTTCCACTGACATTTGCTTCATCACATGGAATTTTTATTTACATATATAACTTTGGAAATCATTTTATAGTGAGTTTTATTTCCGTCTTCATTATTTCTCTGATTTCAATGGACTGCAAGTTTCAAGGAAATACTTATCATATGTTATAACTCTCATACCTACAGTTCTGCCTAGAAACTATTAGATCTACAGTGTATATGTTCGTTGATATGATAAAGAAGTTACAGTGGTTTAAGAATCTAACACACCATCAATAATTTATGTTAAACGTAGTTACATATACACCTCTTCAAACATCAAATGATGGTCTTTGTTTAAATGATCCAACTCTCAATATAAAATGATCCATTCAAATCAATTGAATCTATGTAATTAACCTCTAATAATTTTGCAGTTATCAAGAAACATCAGCAAAAGATTTTATAAAATATATGTATTTATAAAATATACATATATATGACATATGTATAAAATATGAGATGTTTAATAAACTCCAAAAATGAAGTTTAATAAACTTCCAAACTGCTTTTCATTTCCTTAGGAAAAAGCAAGTAATCTTAAATTAGCTGCTAGAAACATTATTATACAATCATTTTTATTTCAGGCTGGACAACAACGTTGGTGGGAACAGGAGATTAAAATAAATGGGAATATTCAAAAGGGAGAACTAATTACATATAACTTGACTGAACTAATTAAACCAGAGGCCTATGAAGTCCGACTAACTCCTCTCACTAAATTTGGTGAAGGAGATTCAACAATTCGTGTAATCAAATATACTGGTGAGTAGCTTTTTTTAATTTTACAAATATTTGTGTAAGAAATTATGTGGAATATTTGTTTTAATACACTTCCTCATGTTGTGGTGACCCCGGCAATATGATTATTTTTGTTGTTACTTCATAACTGTGATTTTGTTACTGTTAGGAATCTTAATGTAAATGTCTACTATGCAGATGGTATTAGGTGACCCTTTGAAAAGGGGTCATGACCCACAGGTTGGGAACCATTGGTCTAAATGTTCTTGTGAAGGTGCTTATTCTACATGCTTGTGTGTTTTGCTTTTTAAAAATTTGCAAGTTTAACATGGTGGCTAGCCAGACACTAGGGAAATGATGATAAATGATGAACCAGAATTTCCACAAGGTATATTACCGGCCATTGTAATTCTAGGAAGAAACAGCAAGTCTGTTATACCCAAAGCAGTTTGCTCTGAGTGATAACTGATGACCCATAGACACTTTCCCTGTTACACTGTAGAGTAGAAATGTTTTTACTTGTTAGTAAAACTTGAAATCTTTATTTTCTCTTCAATAGAAATAGGATGCCATTTTTATGGAAGTCATAATTGTTTTTCTCAAAGATTTGTTTTTGTTTGTTTTCTGCACAAAATGTCCAAAATGTATTGTGCCACTTGGTAAATCTGTGTTCTGAAATTTCTGTGTGTATGTATATTTTAATTCAATTAAACAAAGTAGTACTGATGTATTTATTTGTTTCAGACACATGACATGATTTAAGAATTTCATTATTTTTATATTTCGCTATTTTCAGTAAAAGTGGGTGTAATAGAAAGTAGAATCTCTTGAATAACTGCTTGCATTCTCAGTTCATCTAGATTATGGATTATTTTACCCATGACTTCTGTTTGGCTTCTGGGTTTGTTTAGCACTGGTTATGGTATAAAAATTTAACAATGCCATTGATTGGAAAGCGATCAATGCCCCTGTGCTCTCTAATGTTGATCTTTGTAGTACTTCGAAGTTCTTAATATAAGCTGAAAGTAAAATGCACTCCGTCCCATACAACAAAATACACTGCAGATATAATTGCCCACTGCCATCACTAGATTTTGGAAGAAACTATAGGATTCTGAGTAGCCTATTAGATTTTTATTTACATATGACTTCTAAGCCTTGCTTATATTTTTTCTCTCTTTTCTTGTTTTTCTTCTCTTCTAGCACCTGTAAACCCTCATTTGAGTAAGTATATTATTTTTCACTTGAGAAATAATATTATATTACATAGTGAAGAAAAATGGAATACATATAAATGTACAAACATTAGGTAAAAAAAAAAACTGTTTTACTTGGTATAAAACAACGATTTTGAAACAGAATGGTTGGCATTCTTATGCACTTTAAAGTTCAGTGGTTACGGTTTTATCAGATATTAAAAACAAATAATTTGATAGTGATAATAGATTCTTATACATTTAGCTAAGTTAGGAAATGTGGAGTCATTTCCCCAAACTAATTAACATTCACTGTTCTGGATTCACTGTGGGATTCATTTTAGTTTTTGTGGAATATCATTTGTGTGTCCACTTTGCTGTTGTGCTTCTTTGATTTGATTCTGGATTTGTCGTCTTTTTCTCATAAAGATTAAGGTTACTTAGTAAAGCCATTTACTATAGTAATAATTATTATTGCTAATGCATATGTGTGCATAATGTGTGTATATGGTGTGTGTGGTGGGGTACAGCTGTTCCCAGTTTGCTTCTGTGGAGGTCATAGGACAACTTTCCTGAATCAATTCTCTACTTATACCATAGTACCCTGGGTTTTAATTCAGGTCACCATGTATGTGCTGAAAGTGATTTTATTCAATGAGCCATCACTCCATCCCTTGATTTGTATTTGAGGTTTTCCTTATACATGATAATATTTTACTTTAGCATTGTATCTATTAAAAGCTGTGCCTCACTACATAGTCTAGTGTAGCCTAGAACATAGATCATCATTCTGTCTTTACCACTTAAATATAAGTATTTCAAACATGCATCACCACACCTGGTCACAAGTCACTAAATTTATGTAAATATAAGTTCTAATATATTTGATCCCATTTTGGTTTGAATTTTGAATTTTGCATTACATTGCATTTTATAAATACACGATGAAGAGTTGTGTGCATATACCTCAAAATTAGTGCCACACATAA